>NC_092862.1:143975946-144082451 GCF_032062135.1 Pyxicephalus adspersus
CAGTCTCTGACCGTCTCCTGTACAATGTCTGCAGTCTCTGACCGTCTCCTGTACTATGTCTGCAGTCTCTGCCCGTCTCCTGTACTATGTCTGCAGTCTCTGACCGTCTCCCGTACTATGTCTGCAGTCTCTGCCCGTCTCCTGTACTATGTCTGCAGTCTCTGACCGTCTCCTGTACTATGTCTGCAGTCTCTGACCAGACCCCCACTTCCCCAGTCTATAGCGCTGTCTATTATTCATATATTGGGCTGCCTGCGATGTGTCACTCACTTGTTGCTCTTGATATCGTAGGCCTCGATAGTATTGGTGAGCCCGGTGTCGGTGACTCCGGCAGCGATAAGGATTTTCCCGTTGTGAATTGTCGTACCAAACAAGGAGCGAGCCGTCTTCATGGGGGCCAAATCCTTCCACTCGAACTTCTTTGGGTTGTAGACACAGAGACGGTTCAGACATTTCCTGCAGAGAGTGAAAAGTGAGAATGAATAGTGAATAGAGTGAATAGTTAATGCAGCCATTTCTGCAGCTATTTTGTAATCTGAACTCTTCCTGCCTGCAATTTGTAAATCAAACACCAAGTGATCCAGCGATGCAAAATGTGCATTATGTTGCATGCGTTGCATTTGCATTGGCTGCCCCTCCCCCAAGGAACCTGCCAGGTTATTGGAGCTGCAGCTTAAAAGTCACAGAATTAAAATATGAGAAAGAAAGCAGAAATATTCGGGTTACTTACTTATCACTTCCTTTCCCTCCGATAACGTACACCAAGTTGTCATGGGAGACCACGGAGTGTCCGTACACCTGATAGGGCAGAGGGTCCGACTCCCCCCACTTAAAGGACCTGAAAATAACAAACATGGACGGTAATGAGACATCAGAAATACATTTATTTACCAAAGGAAACAATTATTGTGAAGAATAACTAAATCTAGTTCATAATATTCAGGAGACCAGTCGCCAGAGGAGCTGACACTCTAATGTCCCCCCTCCCACAGTCACACACTATTATTATACATTTTTATAGCTCTGACATATACCACAGTGCTGTACAGAGAACACTGAGCTAGTCCCATCAGTCTCTGTACAGAGGAGCTGACACTCTAATGTCCCTCATAGTCACACACTATTATTATACATTTATATAGCTCTGACATATACCAAAGTGCTGTACAGAGAACACTGAGCCAGTCCTATTATCCTCTGTACAGAGGAGCTGACACTCTAATGTCCCCCCACAGTCACATACTATTATTATACATTTATATAGCTCTGACATATACCGCAGTGCTGTACAGAGAACACTGAGCCAGTCCCATCAGTCTCTGTACAGAGGAGCTGACAATGTAATGTCCCCCCACAGTCACACACTATTATACATTTATATAGCTCTGACAGATACCATAGAGCTGTACAGAGAACACTGAGCCCCTCCCATCAGTCTCTGTACAGAGGAGCTGACATTCTAGCATTTTTAAGGATTTACAAGCATTTCAGATTACTATATGAACATTTTATACAATAAAAGTGATTTATCCTCCTGCAAGGGATAGTTCAATTAATTTAGTAAATATGATTTTAACCATCCAATTATATGTAAAGAAATCACTGTTTTTTCTTTGCATGTGATTGTGATTTCTTGCAAAGTGAACTATCACTACATTCACCAAGATACGTGAATTATCCTTTGCAAGGTTACAATTCACCTTGTTAATACACTATATTTATAATAGTTATAATAAATCACCCCAATGAATATCTAGCACTACATTGGACCTCTGTTCTGGATCCCTATATTAAGCTGTGCAGACAGCGCCACCTGCTGCCTGCAAGTCAATATGCATTTTGAAGGATAAGAATTAAGTTTGGGTAGCTTAGCTTGTGGTTAAGGTTTGGTACTGGGCAGGGAAGTTTAGGTTGTGTACCAGGCAGAAAGAGGCGAGGAGGTTAATGTTAGGCAGCTGAAAGGCTGATTTAGGGTTAGAAAGTCAGGGTGGGGGATTTAGGTTGGGGACAGATAAGGGTTGGTTAGGCACCAGGCAGGAGGGTTAGGGTGATATATATATATAAATATATGTAATAGTTGGGTGGTGGAGGTTAAAGTCAGGTGCCAGGTTCATGGGGTTAGGACAATCAGTTGGGGTTATGGTTAGGCACCAGGACGGGTGAGTTTGGCACCAGGCAGAGAAGGTGGGGGTTAGGCACTAGAAAGTTGGGGTTTGGGGTCCTAATAATGTTCAGGGTTACTCACGGGCGGTCATAGCACAGCACTGTGTCCAGGGTTTGTTCTCCTTCCTTTAGTTCTTTCCCACCAATCAGGTAGATGGAATTCTCTGACTCCCCGAGACCGAACAGGCAGCGAGCTGAGGGAACGGGCGGCATTCCTAGCCAATCAGAGTCCAGGTGATCAAACTTTAAGAGCAAAGATAGAAAGTTAGAAGCTGATCAGGTTTATCAATAAATCATCCATGCCATGATGACTATTTTGTAGTTTTACATTCTTGTTGTGCCATATTTGTATTCCTATATTTTATATACAGGTGTGAAAGAGCTCCCTCTGGAGGCAGTGTAGTAAACATCTTTGCTTTAAGGAACTGCAATCACAAGTCTACAATGACCCTAACGTTTTTACATTTTTAACACTCCTTACACAAAAAAAAATTGGCACGCCACCCACTGTAATTAAAAAAAAAATTGGATGCGGTCTCCTTTACATTCTACATTCTCCTGTAATGGTCTCTAACAGTCTCTTGTCATGGAAACAGTCTCTATCAGCCCCCTATAATTGGAAGGTACAGTATCTTTAGCAGTCCTTTGTAATGAAAGCAGTCTCTTGTAATGATAGATATCTCTAGCACTCTCCTGTAATGGAACCAGTTTCTAGCAGTTTTAATAAATTGAAGCAATCTCTAGCAGTCTCTTGTAATGGGAGCAGTCTCTAACAGTTTCCTGTAGTTGATTTAATCTCTATGAATCTCCTGCAATGGAACCAGTCCCCTGTCATGGAGGCAATCTCTAGCAGTCTCTTGTAATATAAGCAGTCTTTAACAGCCTCCAATAAAGGAAGCAATGTACAACAGTTTCCTGTAATGGACGATATCTCGAGCAGTCTCTTGTAAATTAAGCAGTCTCCAACAGTTTTCTGTAATGGAAGGAGTCTCTAGCAGTCTTGTGTAATAGAAGCAACCTCTAGCAGTCACCTGTAATAGAATTAGTCTCCAGCAGTCTCCTGTCATGGAAGCCGTCGCTTGTAATATAAGCAGTCTCTAACAGTTTCCTGTAATGGAAGCAACCTCTAGCATTCTCCTGTAATATATTTAGTCTGTAGGAATCTCCTGCAATGGAAGCAGTCTCTAGCAAATTTCCTCTAAAAGAATTAGTCTCCAGCAGTCTTCCGTCATGGAAGCAATCTCTAGCAGTCTCTTGTAATGGAAGCAGTCTCTACCAGTTTCCTGTAATGGGAGCAGTCTCTAGCAGTCTTGTGTAATGGAAGCAGTCTCTAGAAATCTCCAATAATGGATGTATTTATTCTCTTTTGGACATGGCCGCAGCTTGTGACAGTCTCTTTGCATCTCCCTGATTTTCCCATCTTCTTTCTCTCTCTTGTAAGTTGCTGGAGGGAAAATAAAATTTCCCACCATGCCAGCAGAATTTAATTGGTGATGATTGGTGAGGTTGCAGATTATTGATTATTTATTATTGATTATGGATCAGACTCAGGACCCAGCTGGGTGTCCACAAATACTGAACCGCACCGTTCTTTGTCCGACATCAGCCAATCAGATGAAGAAGAACGTCTTCATACCTCATTCTGATTGGTGCTGTCGATGATTTTGTTTAATTGCTGGGAAATAGGATTAACACTTTGGGTGCTGGGAGGGATTCCTCTTGTAATTATAGCAGCTGTCATGGCCGCTGTGACACCTCCCTTTCTATTTTTATTGTCACCAGGCCCCAGTCTCAGCTGTTGCAGGGGGTCACAGGGTGTCAAAAACCCCATCCCCCCCATCCTCCATTCCAAAGAATGTTAAATGTGCATCATGGCGTGCTGCCAGCATTTATGCTCTATGGGTCCTCTCCAGATCTGCACTCAGAACTGCTGAGTAAGCGCTTGCAGTGACCCCACCGATCCCATCGCAGGAAGGCTGCAGATTCTGCATACAAAGACCCCATAAAGGGAAGCTGCACTAGATATTAACGCCTGGCTGCCTGTAAGCTCAGAAAGCATGGAAGCCATTGGATCAGTATGACAGCTAGACATCTAATCAACAATCATGTGACAATGCCTAAATGTGTGATGGGGAGCGTTGTCACCCTATAACAGGAAGTTCCTGAACAAAGACCTTCATGACAGGACCCTCAGATATTTTAATGAAAGTTGCAAAGTATTGAAAATGACTTTTGAATGGCATTATCATAGTAGAATGTATATGGGATTCAGTGATTGGGGTCACTCACATTTTAAACCAATCTTTTCCAAAGGGCAACACTTTGCTGCATGCTGACATCGGACACGGCCTTCCATGTGACCCTAAAGTGTCCCTGGAATTTTAAGACTCTGCAAGCAATGTAAGTTTTATATGGAGCAATGCTTGGAGGTGGGAAATACGGATTCCCAGACTAGCCAATCAGAGTACAGCTAACTGTACTCTATCGTTCGAAAGGTGTATTTTGATTGGCTGGTTCAGGTTACTGGAAAGATCCATTGGCATTAATTACATTTTTATTGTACAGAGAAGGAAAAGTTCAAAGGCTGGTGGAGATGGTGGTGGTACGTGGGCGGATGAGCTGGGGGAGAAAGTTTAGGGGTCAAACCACCTTTTGGTTCTTTGGTATTCTGATGGTGAGATTTCCATCCTAGGTTTCTCCTCACCAAAAAGCTGCCTCTCAAACTAATGAGAATGGCCTGTGGGGCATGGGCATTTAAATTGGATGGGCACACAGCCGGCACTACATTGAAGAAGATTAAATCCAGGGCCCCACATCTTTGTGGTGCAACAACATGTGACCTATATGTACCGTGCCATGGTCTGCTGCTGTGCCATTGTGCTGAATGGCACCCCATTTCTTTGCCAATGGACATGAATTGCACACCTAATGCACTGCCATGTGTTGTGGTGCACGCTCATTCGCATAATGGCACGCATGTGCTAACATGGCCATACAAGTGTAAACCCTGACCAGGAAGCACCCATCAGACAACTGAACAGGTCCTGGACCAACTATGGAGTGATGTACACAATAGGCCTGATTTATTAAAGCTCTCCAAGAATGGAGTAGATAGACTATCATGGGAGAACCTGGGTGATCCAGCAAACCTGGAATGAATCTCGTCCAGGATTGGAAAAACTAAAGAAAAAAATCCATTCCAGGATTTCTGGATCACCCAGGTTCTCTCTTGATAGTCTATCTTCTTCAGTCCTGGAGAATTTTGATAAATCACCTCCAATATTTGTTCAATTACCAGACACAAAACACATTCACTGAACTGATTTGGTCATGACCACCAACAGCCCCTATCTATACAGTGAAACAAATTACACTATTGGCAGTAGGCGGCTTTGATTTGTTTGATTCATTTTGCATGGCGGACTGGATCTCAGAAAGTGTAGAATGAATCTGGCCAATGCCCATAGCATATTGATAAAGCAATGGAACCAATCAAATGGATCCAACCAAACAAAGGAATGAAATCAATCCAATCCCAATTCCTTCTCATGCCAACACATAAATCAATGGTTTCCATTACCAGCCAAGAAATGGGATCTAATATGGTGGACAAATGCAACCAATTTTACCAAAATTGCCATCGTTGTCAAATTTTCTACTCCCTGAAAACTATGCCGCTGTTGATAATTTCCCAGTTCCAATTTAGTAGACTAAGAAGAGCAAATTCTGGTGGTGATCAATCTCTTGGGTGGTGAATTGTTTAGCTTCTGGTCATTAATTATATTTTTATTGATCAAAGATCGGCTAAAGGCTAATGGGACATTAGGGAGATTTTAAATTTCCATTGTTTTCCACTACTAGCTAAAAAAAAATTAAAGCTGGCTGTACGCATCATAGTTTTTCCACCACTCCAACCCTTGGCAATTGCAAATACGATGACCAGTGATCACCACAGGCTATGAAATACTATCCATTACTTCGACCATCTATCAATATTTATTGCAAATAAATGAAACCATTGTTTGCCAAAACTGACCAGATGTGATCCCATCTCCATGTAGTTATTTAAAATAGCTTGCAATTAAAACAAAATGAATGAAAGGTTCAATTGGTCATGTGTGACCAGCTTTTGATTGGTCAGTAGGTTTTATTTTTCAGGGAAAAGCCTAGAAGGACAAATATGATTGGCTGCTTTGCTTCCAACCAAATCTGTCTCTGTTCCTCATTGACCCTAATTCCTGTATGCAGCACATGCCTGGACCCCAAAAAATAAATCTGGATACTATTAGGATGTGGTAGGTACCTACAAGCACAATATAGGTATCGATCAATAGGTATGTGTCCCCTGTTATCACAGGCTGTAGGTGAAGGCAGAAATGAAAGATAACACATCATTGTGCACCTTACCTGCAAGAAGTAGGAGCTCAGTGGGTCCTCCTTGTTCTCCTCGTTGTAATAAAGTCCTCCAGCCACGAATATCTGATTTTCTTTAGTGACCAAGCTGACATGATTCTTGGGAATCTGAGCGGACAATGATGCAAAAAAACATTCATTGGCCGTTGGGTCATAAGCCACGGCTCCGGTGTCACTGATCATGAAGATGAGTTCCTTGAGGAACATGCCAAATCTTAGTGTGTCATTGAGAATTCCTGGTAGGACTTCCTCCTCTTCTTCCATGTCCCCATTAACGACTTTCTCTCCATCTTTACTCTGCTGTGCCGCCTTCTTTTTCACCACCGGTAATTTGCCATCTTGAGCATCCTTCACCATCTGAAGCTTTTTCAAGAGTTCAGGGTTGGCTTTGACCAGTTCGTGTTTCTCTACCTTGTTCTTGATGTAATCTTGGGGTATCAGACGGAAGCGAATGCTTTCGAAGACGACGGGCAAAGCCTTTGCCCGATTCTCCTTATCTTTGGCTGCCCACTTCATGACCACTTGATATACGTCTTCTTCCTTCTCCACATTGAGGGAATCGCTGGAGATAACAGCAATGAGTTCATCGGGGGAGAGTTGGTTGAATTCTTCGTCTCTGGTGATCAGATTGAAACGATCACACAAGAAATCCCGAGCTGTGACTGCTAGACGAGGACAATCCAACATAAGGCCCAGTCGGAAAATAGCCAAGCAGTTACTAAGGCACAGTCTTTTTTGAAGGAATGATACACACACAGTGAATATGGAAGGAATCTGAAACATGTTGGCCACTGAGAAGATATCCTGAACATTTTTCTCAGTGATCTCGATCTCCGATGTGTAGATATAATGAAGGATCTTCTCCAGCACATCAGGATCCACATCTTCAAGGTCGATTTCCTTCTTCTTGCTTTCTTCTAAATCTGAGAGGAACATGGCCCGAAAATAGGGGCTACAGGCGGCCAGGACCAGACGATGACATGGAAACTCTTTTCCCTTGACCCGTAAAACGCAATCTATGAATTTGTTGTGGTCCAGCATATCCTTGAGGCCATCTTGAAGAAGAGTTTGCTGGTAGAGCCTCAGCTCTTCGGCTTGTTGAACTGGAAGTGCCATTTTCCAAGTTGGTTTATTCTCTATGCCCACAGAGCCTGGGCACGCCGGTCTTTCCTCTAATGTGAATGATTCTCCAAAGGCAATTTCTTCCCTCTAACCCAACACTCTAACCAGCTTTTGCAAGGTCTTGCTATTCCAGCTGACTATGCTCATCAGCTGCCTGTCTATATATATAGCAACAACATTACAAAGCGGTGGGATTGTGACGGTAATGTGATCACTACTTGACGTGACACATTGGACAACTCGAGGGGACAGCTGCCTTCATGAGCAGGGAACACCAGACAAACTCCATCCAAGCGTGACTCATCACTGTGCACCCTCACCCGGCTCCCTGATACCAAGAAGGGCTCTGACACATTTTCGCATTGAAATTATTCAAGGGATCTGATCCTTATTCATGACTCAAAGGCTGAAACGTTTTGCTATTCTCACCTTCCTATGGAATGATCCATCAGGATCCTGAATGTTCCATGTGCCTGGAAAGTGGAGCAAAGTGATTCACCACAATGTCCTCCTTAATTATATTAAAATAGAAATATTAGGAATATCATTGGCCTTGCTGGCTGATGATTCCAAGTTATTTCTCCCTTTAATTTTCCCTATAGTCTGGAGCTTTGGGTGCCAGACAAACTACTTCAGTGTTTCTCGACCCTTTAACATGGGGGAAACCCTTGAAATAACTTTCAGGTCTTTAGGGAACTCTTCTATACACAGCTCACAGTATATTAGTGTGGTGGTCAGTGGGAAGAATGCCTCTTACATTGCATGCCATTGGGAAGAATGTCAGCCTTACAGATAGCCAAAAAGATCATTGGTGTCACTTATACTGACCTGAGAGGTGCAAACTGCTCATTGCTCAAGGAACCCCCAGCAACCTCTGGAGGAACCCTGGTTGATAAAACTCTGTGCTACTTCCAATTTGCAAAGAATAATTATGTCTACATTGAGTTGTATTTGAGTTCAGACTTGATTTGAAGAGAGGATGCATTTATTATAGGACTGACCCACATTTGATAACATGGAGACTTCTGAACCCATTACCAGTTCACTTGCATTATGGATGAATTCTTAATTGGAAGTTCCCTTAATAAGGAAACAATCTTGGAATGAGTCACATGACATTACGGGTGAATCCTGCAGTTGTGACATCATTGCCCTTATTTGTACTTATACTATTTCCTTATAAGGGCAATGATAACCAATAAACGCTAAAACTATATATTATAAAACAATATTTGGATTTGGACCCCCTTGGATTCCTGGAGCATGGAACGATGAACTAAACAAGCGTCCAAAGAAAATAATATGATCAGATGCAATGGTGATCCAGCCTACATATTGTGGCTTCATTAGGATGAAGGATAGGATACAGTGGCTCACCTGACCTTTCGGTCAACTCCTTAGCTTCGAGGTACATCAAAAAGGTGTGAAAAGGTGAGCTACACAACCTACATAGAAAATCCTGGCCCAGCCAGCATGCTGCAGAATGGGACCCTTGATATGTGAATGGAAACAGAGACCTGACATACTCCCTGTTGATCCCAACTAAAGCTTTCCAGTTATCAGGGAGATTGGGCTTTGCCAATTGGAGGTCTATAAGTCTGACTTAGCAGAGGATGTGCTGGAATTCTGCAGAGAGACCACTGCTTCCATGCATAGCAAGGGTCCCACTCTGCAGCATGCTGGCATGGGGACAGACCTCTCTAGTCTGATGTGGTTGTTTTTAAAAGAAAACCAACTTTAAGATTTTGCACACCTTTTGTTTTGATGCTACTAGAATAACTTTTGCTGATTGGAGAGCTTTAGTTCTGATCCTGCAGGGGGTGTAGCACCTCCTATATTATATTTAAGCTATTTGGATACAATAAATAGAAATTATTTCAGTTTTTTTATGTACAGTCGAATATTGTATTGTATTTTGAAGTCCAGTTCTTTATCTCTCCAACTGTATCAGCTTCCCCTGTATTGTCACCGAGGGGTATTCAGAATAAATGGCCACCTTTAGAGCTTCAGCATGCATGGGGTGTAAAAAGGGTTGAGGCCTGCAACCTGCAAATGCTGCTGAAGTAGGTCACAGGTCCAAGGATTTTTTTTTGGGGGGGGGGGGGATTTGGGGATTTTGGCCTTTTTACCATGAGTGCTAAATGCACTGATCAGCACTCCATGTCCTTTAAAATGGAACTGGACTCCATTTAATGAGAAGTGCTGACAGCTGGATGTTTATTTTTTACTAAAGCCCCGGCCCATCCGTACAATTTGTTCATTGAGCTGTGATTTTTAACCCGGATGGGGAAATTGGGAAAAACTCCAGAAGTTTCATGCAGTGGAGAGAGCGGATATCAAAGTGCCAAGGGGATCCTTTGGTAGGTAAATCTGCCATGTTGTTCAGAGATTCTGTGCTTCAGTGGGGCCTTTTACATTCTGGTCAAAAACTCTGTGGGGGGGGGGGGGGCAATTATCGGATGGGATTCGCTTTATTTTTAAATAATTTGTATTTTTGTATGGCATTTGGAGATTGTATGGCATTTGCAGAAAGTTTTCTGAAAGTTTTAAAAGTTTCCCAACTTCCCCCATTAATTTATCCCTATAAATGCCCATTCAGGGCCATTGGGGTGGGCATTATTTTTAAATAATTTGTATTTTTGTATGGCATTTGGAGATTGTATGGCATTTGCAGAAAGTTTTCTGAAAGTTTTAAAAGTTTTCCAACTTCCCCCATTAATTTATCCCTATAAATGCCCATTCAGGGCCATTGGGGTGGCATTAGAATGCCGTTCATTCCTCCCCCAAATGGCCCGGTCATGAGTCTGTCATTAAACGTCTGCAGACACTTGGAGCAATTGTCCAGGCTCATCTAATCTCTGCTGTCTTTACTGTCCCGGCACACGGCTCCCAGTGATGGCCGTTCTATATTTGAGTCTTCCTCAGGCCCATGGCATGTACAGCTGCCCGCTATACTTAGCATCTCCGTCAGGCCAGCAGAATGGGGAGCGCTAAATAGGACAGCAGATCCCCAGATGGCCCTTCAATATGGCCCACACAATACGGCATTAGCTGAACCACGTCAGGATTACTGGAACCCGGGGTCACCGGGACCCACACACAGCTTCAAATAATCGGGTGGCCCTATACGGCATTGACCGATGGGCACAGGGCAAATGTGGGGGCAAAATACTAAAACTCCTGGCAATACTTATAGTGGAATTCTGCCCCAATGGAAACTTTTTGAGACCCTCCATTCTTTATTCTTTTTGGGAATCAATATTTAAATTGTATCTAAACCCAAAAAAGTAAATGCCAAAAACTTCCCATCTGTGGGTGGCTGTACTCATTCCTTAGCTGTGTCTGTAGGGGGCGCCATGGGTGTTCCCCCTCTTTTCATCCTGGTTGCATGGGTTGCTGCCCGTCAGCGTCCTTCACTGTTCAATACCCAGGTCAGGGGTGGGGGTGGGGCAGTGACCACGCTGGATTGTATAAGTGCAAAGGAAAAAAAGCGGTGTCACCTAGCTGCACACTTTTTAATCATGTACTTGTGTTTTAAACTGAACCCTGGGCAAGCAGTGAAATATACAAATGAATTCCATGTGGGGGCGCTGTTTTACCTGCTTGTGCTGTGTTTCTGTCCATCCGGTCCTGAGATTCTTACCTAGCAAGGGACCTGTTTTTATACCTGCTTCAGTCCCTTAACACTTTCAGGTCTTGTCCCTCCCCCAGCCTGTGATTGGACAGAAAAAAGAATAAAAAACAGATTTACAAGCTCATGTTCCTGTTACTCTGCTCTCCCCTTCTATCAGCGTGTTAACTGCAGCAACTGATTGGCTCCTGGTGCTGCTTCACTCTCCCTAGTCCAGGCTTTGTTGCTAAAAGATGTTGATACCAAATCCGATTCCAGGACATTGCTTGTGATAAATCAGATGATTTGTGATGTTTTGGAGTTAAGATTTGAGCCAGATTCACCCAGGTAGAGAGGTTGTGGTGGGGTTATTGCGTCCTTAAGCCCAGAAACCATACCTGTAGTTAGGATGCCATTGGCAGTAACGTATCTGTGGCCACCCATATTATTAATAAACAGGACCTTGACCCGAAGAGCTTACAATCTACCATAGGGAACGAATGAGGATGGGAAGACGCAGGGTGGTACCCACTGCCACATCTTCATTTTCTTCTTCATTAAGAATGTTCATAATGATTGGCGCTGCCCATTGGCTGCCTGAGAACCGCTCTTCCCTCTGCTCTTCCCTCCATTGACCAATGGCAGCGAGGAGTGTCGGCAGTCAGCACCATGTGACTGTATATCTTAGGGGGAGGAGCTAAAGCGGTATCTGTACCCATCTGACCAATCAAACGCAGAACGATAGAATCTCAGGAATGTTTTTCTTTTTTTTATCTGTTGGCTTCTAATAGAACTTTCACTTTCCACATTCATCAATCATTTCACAGCTGAACATTCCCAATGCTGTCATTCTTTTCTATTGTTTCAGGTGACAGTTTTCTAATGATGACTTTACAGACCGGCGACTTGTCTTATTTATTTTTGGCCATTTATTTATTTATTTTTTCAACCTGACTTTAAATTCTAATACAATAACTTCATAAAACTCTTCTATTTACAATAATTTTTTGATCATTCTATTTATTTTTGTCAATCAGATTTAGTTTTTGTAAGCCAATCATTTTTTTTCCTGGCTGTATTACAAACAATATCCATGTGATTTATTATCACAGAGTTACAATGTATCCAAATTCTGATCTGACTGATGGAGATAACAAATGGGTGACGCTGGCTGCAAGAATCCAACCTGTACTTTCTGAGCGCCATCTACTGGTGGCAAAAGGAATTGCGTCCCCCAGGTGGAAAAATTCTGCAACAATAACCAAATTCTTATCATTAAATTGTATTTATATAGCGCCAACATATTATGCAGTGATGTACAAAGTCCATAGTCATATCACTAACTATCCCTAAAAAGAGCTCACAATCTAATGTCCCTACCATAGTCATATGTCATTACCACAATCTAAGGGCAATTTGTGGGAAAGCCACCTAACTACATGTTTTTGGATAGTCGGAGGAAACCGGAGTACCCGGAGGAAACCCATGCAAACCTGCAAACTCTATGTGGATAAAGTCCTGGCTGAAATTTGAACCTTGAACCCAGCACTGCAAAGGTAAGGGTGCTAACTATTGTCACTGTGCCACCCTTAGGGCCAACTCTTAGGCCATTTCAGACCCATTTCATATGAATAGAGTGCATATGGCGGTGTGATTTCCCCAAAAAAAGATTGATTTTGTCTGAGCAGTAAGATTAGCTCCTGGCAGCGCTGCAGCAGTTTGCAGTGCACCTGGTTGTGGTTTAACACTCTGATTTACAATAGGGGTGATAAGGAGCCCCTACTTGGTGACAGTTGGTTTTCTTTATGCACAGTGTATCACAATTACCATGATGTGAGTTTTTTTTTTCCCCTCTACAATCACTTCCTGCCTCCATTCCTAGCTTCCGGATGGTGAAATAAATAGTCCATGTCTGCTACACCTAGGTGGCCACTACGATCCCCGGGGCACTAGAGGTTATTTTACCTCTAGTGCCCCGGGGATCACACACTCCTCTCAGTGATTGAAGCCACTCTTTGTAAGTAAATCTCCTACAATTGATACAGTTGTTACAGATACAAATGTATCATTTGTAAGAGATACTTATATTACAATGTCAGGAGGTCCACCTGTCCTGGCCATCTTCTCAATAATTGCAGCTGTGGCTGCATTCATTGAGAAGAGTGTGCGATCCCCGGAGCACTAGAAGTTAATTAACCTACAGTGCCCCGGGGAATGCAAACTGAGCTCATCAATGATTGCAGCCGTGGATGCAATCATTGAGAAGATTGTGTCATCCCCCTGGCACTAGAGGTTAATTAACCTCTAGTGCCCGGGGATCGCAGAGGATTTCCAGGGCAAAATGATGCAGCCCTGGAAATGCTCCTGTTCGGCAAGAGCTCGTCCTCTCGGGGAATCAGAAGGCTGTTCTCGATTACATTTTCGGTAAGCAAGAAAGGCCGATTCGCCGCGAGACCAAACTTAATATTCTCGCTCGCATTCCTTGTGACAATAACATGTTAAAGCCTCTATAAAATTTTAGTGACTGGGTTTCATTTATAAAAAAAAAAAAAATGAGTTATACAGAATAATGTTAGAGCTTTATATCTGCATGTTTGTGCCAGGTGAGTGACATAGCTGAAGGGACTGAAATTCTCAGGCGGGGAATTGATCAATGGTACCATTAAATTTGTAAAAAAATTGTAAGGTGTCACATTTACTGACCTGCACTACCAACATTCACAACATCAGTTATTTTGCAGTGAATGTGATGTTATTGGATTACTGTAGGAGATGACATTCACTGCGTTATATTGTGTGAACCGGACATTATCTTCAATCATACCAACCCAGCCAGCCCTATTATGTAAAATATATATATGTATAATATTAGACTGTGAGCTTCTCTGGGGCAGGGACTTCTGTTCAAAGAAATGTAGCATTTCATACTTTTTTTTATTTAAAAATATTTCCTACTTTTTGCAGTCAGGTAAATATTACATTTTGCATATGTACCTTAAATATTCATCTATCCAACCAGAAGTCAGAAATTCAAGTCTTTTTATGTTTTGCAAACTTTCTTCACTTTCTGTTGTAAAAATCCTGTTGTTTACAGAGCTCAGTAGCTCAATCTGAAAATTGCGCACACAAGGGAATGGGTTGAGGCAGTAACTCCTCCTCTTACAGAGATGTGACTCCTCCCTTCTATGATCAGATAGATCATTATGGGAGATTCAGTCAGAGACATGGCTCCTCTTATACTTAAAAATCCAATGGGAATTATAAAATCATAATACTCATATACAAAGATTGCATGTGTTTATACCGTATTCAAAAGTCTAAAAATTAATGAATTATTATATATATATATATATATATATATATATATATATATATATATATATTGGGGGGTCCATTAAGGAGGGGCTAGAAATGAAGGGGGGCACCCAGCCTAAAATTAGGCTTTTATTTAACATAGGATTTCCGCCTCCACCATGCAGCGCTCCACACTGCACCTTTAAACTGAATGTGCTGCAATTGAAATGTTTCCCTTAAAGGGCCAGTGTTCTCTTTATTATGTGTGGATCCTAATGAAAATCAAGGTACAGGGCCAATCCTTAAAGAAAATATTTATTAAATCTACACATTTGTCGGGTTGATTTGTATTGTGCATATGAATAGATTAAAGGTGGAGGAGGCCGTGGTTCCCGTGCGGGGTGGCATCCAGCTGCTTCGATTCCATTGGTGAATCCCCAGATTTAAGCAGCTTTCAGTTTCTCGCTTCTCTCGGCATCAATGGCCAGAACTCTCTCTCGTTCCTTAATCAGCTGAACTCCGCAATATGTCACAAACCAGATGGACAGAGTGCTGACTGGAAAACCTGGAGGAGAGGACAAAACTCATCAAAGAATGGGAAAACAGCTGACTTTGATCCCTTTTAGTTTGATAGATTTTGTATCTATATCATATGCATGAGCCCCCTGCTGGTTGCTGGGGTTCCTCTCCCCAGATCTTGCCTGTAGTGACCAATAAACCAGCTATTGCAGGAAATGCTTCCTGCCACTTGATGGTGCTCTTTCTCAATGTTGAATGACTTCCAGCATAATTCCACCCACTTCCTTTAAGCCCAGGATTACATGGACCCTCCCCCTGGGGGCGTGTCATTACTGCAGCCTGGGCTCACAGTACTCCGCACAGAACATCACTGGCATGTCATTATAAGAGCAACATTTTATAGTACAGTTAGCTGCTAAGTATAATCAAACTATTATATCAAAGAAAAAAACCTAGTCAAAAAAAAAAGTGAAGAGGGGGATCCTCATGGAGTTTGGGGTTGTTATGAAAGGGGTAAAGGGCTTTAAGTTAAATAGGAACCAATATAGCCCTTTCAGACTGAACATGACTGGTACTCTTTAACGCTGTATGTACGTACCTGTAATAATGATTCTCCTGGCTACCAGAATGGCAAAATCCAGACTGTTCAGAGCTAATATATTGTACAGAATGATGGCCCAGAAATTGGCAGCACCGAATATCCCACGGATTCTCCGGGACATGGACTCAGGTAAGGAGGCCTGGAGGGAAGCAATGTAGACAGTCAATGAATGATTTCTTGTATTTATATAAATATATCCCACCAGGTGATGAGAAAAGCAGAAGGTGGAATAAACTGGCAACTCTTACAAGGTGAGACCAAAACTGAATCTGTTAAGATTTTATGCCCCCCAATAAAATAATATAACCATTTGGCTGAAACCCAACACCTGGTAAAAATCCCTTATCACATGACCGTATTACCACCCAACCCAATTACGTTAAGCCCCTCTCACCTCCAGTTTGGCGAATAGAGGAAGCTCGAAAAATTTCTGCACCCAAAGTTCAAAGTTCAGGCCAAAGCAGTTAAAGGCGGACCAGATATAGACGATGTCACAGGGGCCCAGCCACAGTGTGGTCACCAGGAAGGTGGACACGGTGGCCATCAGCTCCTTCTTGATGTTGTCATGGCCCTCACCAAGGAAGTCATACACGTACCTAAGCATGGGCAAAGGAAGAGGGGGGCATCATAACATGATATTGTAAGTCATTGTAGCCATAGAAGCAATGCCATGGTGGGGTCAGCAGGTAGGTGCATAAATGTGCAAAGCAACATAGCCCTGATTGGCTCCCAGTACACTCTGTGCTATGATTCTGGGTCTGTACACCTGCTGTGCCCATTATCAGGGGTTCCAACCATCCAAACACTGAGTTTCTGGGTCTGCACACTTGTTGTGCCCATTATGAGGGGTTCCCACCACACCAGCACTGGGTTCCTGGGTCTGCACACCTGTTGTGTCCATTATGAGGGGTTCCCACCACGCCAGCACTTAGTTCATGGGTCTGCACACCTGTTGCGCCCATTATGAAGGGTTCCCACCATTCCAGCACGGAGTTTCTGGGTCTGTACACTTGTTGTGCCTATTATGAGGGGTTCCCACCATGCCAGCACTAAGTTCCTGGGTCTGCACACCTGTTGTGTCCATTATGAGGGGTTCCCACCACGCCAGCACTTGGTTCATGGGTCTGCACATCTGTTGTGGCTATTATGAGGGGTTCCCACCATTCCAGCACTGAGTTTCTGGGTCTAAACACCTGTTGTGCCCATTATGAAGGGTTCCCACCATTCCAGCACTGAGTTTCTGGGTCTGCACACCTGTTGTGCCCATTATGAGGGGTTCCCACCATGCCAGCATTGAGTTCCTGGGTCTGCACACCTGATGTGCCCATTATCAATGGTTCCCACAATTCCAGCACTGAGTTCATAGGCCTGTACACTTGTTGTGCCCATTATGAGGGGCTCCCAGCATCCCTGCAAGGTTTTATATACTATAGCTTTGAGAATGTAACTGAAGGATCTGAGAAATGCAAAGAAGATCTGGAACACCCCAAATTCCCTGGTAAATAGGAACAGCACCAGGAATTATGGCCAGGAGATCTCACTGTGGAAGTACTCAATACCAAGGAGGTAAATTTAGACAATATTTCTCCATTTTGACCATGTACATCAGAGTCAATGGGTCTGATTTATTAAAGCTCTCCAAGGCTGGAGAGAATACACTTTCATCAGTGAAGCTGGGTGATCGAGGAAACCTGGAAAGGATTTCTTCAAAGTCATTTGCTATTTGCTAGCAAATGTTTTCAATCCTGGACCAGATCCATTTCAGGTTTCCTGGATCACCCAGCTTCACTGATGAAAGTGTATTCTCTCCAGCCTTGGAGAGCTTTAATAAATCAGGGCCAATGGGGAATACAAAATTAATTATTTTCATGGGTTGTAAATGGCTCCAAAGTCACAATATCAGTGAGGACAAAGAGATATCGGTCACACCGATGGCACTCACTTGCACAGCCAGTCATTGATTCCTCTGTCAAAGTGCCTGAAACATTGGAGGAAACAATAGAGACAAAAATTAGAATCAGCAGAAAAAGCAAGGAAGCTTTATAACATGTATGGTGTAAATCTGTAAAACTATTCAGCTTCATGAAAAAACCCCAAGGCTAAGGTCAGGTTGTGGTGGGGTTAAGACTTCATCATGATGGTGAACTGTGCCTGAAGTTACAACGGCAAACCTAAAAAGAAATAACAACTAGAGGGAAAAATTTAAACTTTCTCATTCTGTGGCTTTTGGTCCCCTCCTCTAGGCACCACTGATGGAGAGAAATAAATGTGATATTAAAACACCAATTCTGAAGTGTGGTTGCTGTTTAAGTGTAGATGGTTGTATAAAAAAAAACATTTCTGGGGCTTCTTAGTTCTTTAGGGAAAGATAACACTAGTTATATATTATGGTAGACATCAATGAATAGGATCTATTGTTTACCTCCTGGGTGCACTAATTTATCACTTAATCATGTATTATAATAGTGCCACAATCTTCTATGATTCCTGATATATATATCCGGGTATAATATTAATAATATGCTTATATATATATATTTATGATCTATACGTACTTTGTTCTACGGCCCTGATGAAGGGGCTGGTGTTCCCCCGAAATGAGTCGGCTTTTATGTACCAACCTCAGTTTGATTTTTATTAGGAATACATTTGCACCTGCATTTTGTGATTTGACTCTTTTATCTCAGATTTACGTGATTTCATCACAACCTAATGTGACATTCAGAATTCTTAGTTGTTTTAAAGTTTCCTACCTAATGTTCAGTATTGATATTGTACTGATGAGTACAGAATTATTCCTGGAGTTCCATCAATAGTTATGTTTCTCTTCTAGGCACAGGTTATGATATTCATATTGGATCCTGCGGCAACTATACAGCTTAGGAGGTCATTTTTGGATCCTGTGCGTGCCTGGGGGAGCCATGGGTATCTTTTACCTTTTTTCCTCCAATTATTTAGGTATTGTTTTTTGTCTTACATGTTGATGCTAAGAGCTGCAGACCCCTGATGCAAACTGTAATTCAGCTTTATTGTGCAAGGAATGGAGATATCATATTGTGGGCCCTCTTTTCATATTCTGGGCCCTCAAACAGCTGCTCCCCCTGTAGTTACTCTCCAGACATTTCATGTAAAGACACTAATGTCAGCATTGTATTGACTTACGTTTCAGCAAACACATAAAGCATGGTGATACATTTGGGTGGCTGCGGTGGCTCTAGGTGGTCCAGTCTGGAGATGGTATTTATCACCCCGAACATCACAGCCGCTTTGACCCAATCATACACCAGGTTGGAGTACGCCAGGCCCGCTGCCAGGGGGAAATGCCACAAATTACAAACTCAGGGACAATTATTGAATAATAAATACATAAAATGTTTCCTACATGGGAACAGCATACAGCACTGCAGGCAATGCACAGGATTCTATAAGAGGTTTGTAGGTAAGTACTAAAGCCTGTTTGGGTGCAGGACACGTGCTGCTCGGAGAGAAGGAAGATCATTTACATGTATGTAATGTTTACTGGTACAGGAAGGTATACATTACCCAGTGACCAGTCTGACAACTTCTTCACAACCTTCAGGTCAGAGGGGATGCTGAGAATGTAGAGGAAGTGGAAGAAAACATCCACCAGAAGTATGACCAGCACATGGACCAAGGCCTGGATACGAATGTTCCACATCTCCTTCTCCTTACGGGTCAGTGTCTTGGTGTTCACCTGTGACAAGAGACACCCAACGTCAGATCATTCATCCATAATTCAACATAACCAAAATGGGGGCGTCTGGTGAAATGGCCCCTGGGACCCACCTGCAGGTAAAACTGGTCAAAGGTCATTATCGGGCCAAAAAAGAAGAACGGGAGGTAGAAATTGTACTTGAGAAGGTCGATGGGCGAGTAGAATCCTTCCTTTTTTTCACAAGTCTCCAGAGCAAAGCTCATACAACGCATGATGCTAAATCCAGCTCCGCCATAGAAGAGGATGTCTTGTAGAGTGAAAGATCCGGGGACAAAATCGCTCTGGAGACAAAGAACACAGAACTGCAATCAGCCAATCAGATCCAATCACTATAATAGGGATCAAAGTTATATCATGTGCTGGAAAGGTTCATGGACAGATACAAAATGTGGCATTCTTACACACCCTAATCCTTCTTTCTTCCCTTTATTCCCTATCAACCCTTCTTCCATCCTTACCTTCCTCCCTTATTGCTACCTATCTTAATTTCTTTCTTCCTTAATGTCTTCCCTTCTTCCGACTATTCAATATTTCTTCCTTTTTACTTATTACCCTTTCTTCCTAATGTACCTTCTTCTCTGCTACCTACCTATCATCCCTTCTTCCTATATTACCTTCTTCCCTCCTCCCACCTTTCCCCAATTCTTTCCTTCTTCCCTTAATCCCTTCTTCCCACTTTTCATGCTTCTTTCTTATCTTGTCATCTTTTCTATCTTTATCCATTTCTTTCTTCCCTAATTTCTTCCCTCCTTCCTACTTATCACCATTTTCCCTTATATTATCCCTTCTTCCTACCTAAAATTAATTTTTCTTTCTATACCTTCTTCTACTTTCAACTCCTTCCCACCTTTCCCCAATTCTTCCTTCATTACCCTTTTCCATCACTCATACCTTTAACCAATTCTCCAATCCTTACCCGCTTTCCTGCTTCCCAACTTTCCCCAATTCTTCCTTCCTTACCCTCTTCCCTTTTTCCTACCTTTCCCCAATTCTTCCTTCATTACCCTTTTCCATCACTCCCACTGTTAACAAGTTCTTCGTTCTTTACCCTATTCTCTCCTTCCTACCTTTCCCCAATTCTTCCCTCATTATCCTTTTCCATCATTCCTACCTTTTACTAATTTTTCGTTCCTCACACCCTTCTCTCCATTCCTACTTTTCCACAATTTTTCCTTCCTTACCTTCTTTTCTATCTATCCCCAATTATTCATTCTTTACCCTCTTCCCTCCCTTCCACTATTTCCAAATTCTTCCTTCCTTCCCTTTTTCCCTCCTTTTTACCTTCCCACCAATTCTTTCTTCCTTACCCTCTTCCTTCCTTTCTACCTATCCCCAATTCTTCTTTCAATACTTTTTCCCCTTCTTTTTACCTTTCCCCCAATTCTTTCTTCCTTACCTTCTTCCCTCATTCCTACCTTTCACCAGTTCTTCGTTCCTTACCCTCTTCCCTCCTTCCCACCATTCCCTAATTCTTCCTTCATTACCCTCTTTCCTACCTTTCTCCAATTCTTCCTTCATTGCCCTTTTCCATCACTCCTACCTTTTACTATTTCTTCATTCTTTACATACATCTCTCCATTCCTACTTTTCCACAATTTTTCCTTCCTTACCCTCTTTTCTACCTATCCCCATGTCTTCTTTCCTTACCCTCTTTCCCTCCTTTCTACCTATCCCAAATTCTTTGTTCAATACTTTTTCCCCTTCTTTTTAGCTTTAACTCAATTCTTTCTTTCTTACCCTTTTCCATCACTCCTCCCTTTCCCCAATTCTTCCTTCCTTACCCACTTCCCTGATTCTTACCTTTACCCTGTTCTTCATTCTTTACCTTCTCCCCCCTTCCCTTCCTTCTTTACACAATAGATTCCTATCCTTGTAATAAAACATTTCTGCATTGGGCCAATAATGTGGATGAATCCTGCACAGCACAGCATGGAGCCGGCAGTGAAAGGCTTTTTGCAGCCCGGTACATGGCTATAGTGAAATGATTTGGACATTTTTAGGATATATTTCTATATGTAAATCCCATTACTAATTCCATCATTTTCTCTGCGATGACTCAAAAAACATACTTGCCAGGAGTTGAACGGTTCCATCTTGAAGGTGGCGAGGCTGCACAGGCCAGCGGCAAAGCACAACCATTTGGTTTTTACCAGGGAGACGGTATAGAGGAAGAGGCAGTGAGAGAGGATGAGCATCAGGTAATTAGTACCCATAATGGCGAGGACGGTCAGAATCCCGTACAGCATGTAGACCCAGGACCTGTGCTGTGAGGAGACAAACCCGTCAGGACAATACAAGGAATAAAGAACAACTTAAATGAAGGGTTCCATTAAAAAGAATTTAAAGAGACCCTGTTACCCACTTTTATCCAAAAACAATGTACTAGTTGCATTTCTTATTTCCATAAACAATGTTTTATTCATTCGCAATGCAACTTTGGGAACGCACCTGCGGGATAAGGAGGGAGAAGATTTTGGCGAAGATCACATGACCCGAGAGGGCGAACATGATATAATTCCTGAATGTTGTGAACCACATCACCCACTCGAAGTCAGCCGCATCCTGAAAACCAACATTTCATTATTCAATAAACAATAACCATGACGCTGGGACATTCTGTTATTCTATTTTTATTAAAGACTTACCATTTTCCTGCCAAAGTAATACCAGCCGCTCTTCACGTTTTCCTTAAATGATTTCCGATTCATGTTATCTACAGAATAGAAATTGAGTGCTTGGTAAAGTGATATTGACAAATGTTTGGAAACTCATGAGTGTATAAATGGCCGGAAGATTGGAAAGGATACAAAGTAACCCGCTGTAATGTCACACAATACAAATTTGGCATAAGTCGGGCAGGGCTGGCAGGTATGGCACCAGGCTGGGCACTGCCACGCGTTGACAATTGTGAAGTTCCAGCTTCTCTACCAATTATATCCCATCCCTAACACCAATACAACCTATATGTGGTACCATCGCACTCATATCTCTAATCCCCTAGTCAGTGTAGCCCACCCCACAATATTTTGGGGGGGAAAGGAAAGAGAAGAGAAAACATGAAAAGTAATAAAGGTTACAGTACCAAATAATAGTTAATGCCCCTGCAGGAGGGGGGGTATAGTAGCCTACATTAGACAGAACAATCACCTAGACAGTTGACCCTATTGAGGGCACAAGGGGTATGGAGCCCACCAGAATCATCTCCACTTCCCCCGTGGAAGCCAAATCTGCAAAACACGTCGGGAAAAGAGCCTACTTGTTACAAACAACATAAATGATTTTGGTGGACACCATACCTGTTGTGCCCTCAATAGGGGCACAACTTTCCTTTCCCCCAAAAATATGGTTAAATTGTAGGGTGTTGGCTTATGAAACAGATTGGGGGTCTGTAATTTACTCCTGTTTTTCACCAGCCTACCCCGCATAACATATACTCCTGAGATTAGTCCTCCAACAGAGCACCTTTTCCCTGCATGCCTGCCATGGCCCTCCTCATGCTTATGGATGGGCTGTATGCCAAAAAGCCACTTGGAAGCCAACATGAGTATGGCTACCCAAAGGGATGAGATGGAGAAGCCAGAAACCTCATTGGATGAAAGGTGGGCAGGTCTAGGCAGAAGGTGAATATAATCCTAAGGGACTGCACTCAGAGGGGGGACCCTTTATTCACTAAGGTTAAGTTTGCTTTAAAGTGTAAGAGGGTGAATCACAGAAGGAAAAATACAATCTGATGGATGCAACACAAAAAAAACCTTTTGCTTGAAATATTCCAAAGTAAAACATTTATAAACAATTTTCATAATAATGTGTGCAATGAAAGTGTTTGTTTTATCATTCCGAATGAACTGAGATGGGCAAATTAACTGATGTACTTGCAAGGTATTAAGCAGACATGGATGAACGCAGAATTACATTGGATTAATAGTGGGTGTCATTCTCAATTTAACCACTAAGTGGTGCTGTTTTCATTTACACTCACAATGAACGTATTATTCTATTGGTAATGAAAATTAACACAGCACCATCTTGTGGACAAATAGATAATGACAGCCTATTAAACCAAAGTATCTGTGAATGCGCCTGTCTACTTCAAGTATATTAAAGAACATCTCTAGGTAAGTTTTAGGTACATGTCAGGTTGCATGGATTCATAAAACAAGCACTTTCACTGAATAATTTAGTATGTGAATATATAAGTGTTTCTCACTCATAAATAATTAGTAAGGAAAAAAAGTACCTCGAGATGCTTCGAATATCTCATTCATGGAATAGGCCAGGGCGCAGGTCAGGACGAGGGCGTAAAAGCCCAGCTCATAGTGCGGTAATGCCGTCTTTATCCCCATGTCTATGGAAGTTCAGCACAACGAATGCGTCTGCACAGAAAGCAAAAAAAGTCATTGCAGGCAAAGATGAAATAATACTGTACCTTGTGTAAAAATCATTGTAATTCTAAATGGTGCTACAGAAAAAAGGAGCTGACACTCTAATGTCCCCCCACAGTGACACACTATTATTATGCATTTATATAGCTCTGACATATACTATAGTGCTGTACAGAGAACACTGAGCCAGTCCTATCAGTCTCTGTACAGAGGAGCTGACACTCTAATGTCCCCCACAGTCACACACTATTATTATACATGTCCCCCCACAGTCACACACTATTATTATATATTTATATAGCTCTGACATATACTGCAGTGCTGTACAGAGAACACTGAGCCAGTTCCATCAGTCTCTGTACAGAGGAGCTGACACTCTAATGTCCCCCACAGTCACACACTATTATTATACATTTATATAGCTCTGACATATACCACAGTGCTGTACAGAGACACCGAGCCAGGTTATCTGAGGATTTCTCTGAATGATGGGAGTACAGTTGTCTGTTCTGATAGATAAGCACACGGAGCTAACAGAACGACATCCCTGTTTGAGTCATGTGACCCTCTAATGAACAAAATCAAGAATTAATTTTTTCAGCAAAAACTGAAGATTTTTGTGAAGTTTTCTATTCTGTATAAACGTAATGCATTGGATGGTAATTGTTTCCTCACATGAACCCTCGCTTTATGTCTTTCCACAACATTTCCATTGGATTAAGGTCAGGACTTTGACTTGGCCAGAACATTCACATTATTCTTCTTTATTCATTGGTAGATTTGTTGTGTTAAGAATTGTTATCCTGCTGCATAACCCGTCGTCTCTCGAGATTCAATTCACAAACTTTACATTTTCCTTTAGAATTCACTGTTATAAGTTAGAATTCATTTTATCAAGCATAACAAATCAATCAGACTCAGATGAAGCAAAGCAGGCCCTGAACATCCCCACCACCATGTTTCACAGTTGGGATGAGGTTCTGGAATGCAGTTTTTTTTCATTTCTCCTCATTATATTTTTAGCTTTATTCACCCTCAAAACATTCTTCCGGCATCCTTCAGGTTCCCTGGATGTTTAGCAAACTTTAGATGGCCAGCAATATATTTGGGGGAGAGCAGTGGTTTTCTCCTTGTTACCCGGCCATACACCCCATTGCTGTTCAGTGTCCTCCTGATGGATTCCTCAACATTCACTAATGTGAAACCGGCCTTTAGTTGATTAGAAGTCCCCCAGGGTTCCTTTGTAATATTACACACCACGCAGTTGGATTTATCTTTGATGATTGGCCACTTCCGGATAGGGTGAAACCGGTCCTGAATTTCCTCCTTTTATATACATTGAGTCTGATTTATTAAAGCTCACCAAGACTGGAGAAGATAGACGATCTAGTACAATATTTTCCCTTTGCATTGTGGTTCTGAATTTGTGACCACTCCAGGAAGTGCCAATTCCTTAGCAAAGCCCCTCCCCTTTTTCATGTCATAGCCCCTCCTCTTCTGGGAGTATCTAATTACTGTCTGTACTGGCCCAGCTCCTCCACCCCTCCCCACCCTACATAAACATATATAGAGCTGCTGGGGCAGCTAACATTACATCCAATACACAGAACAAGAACTTCTGACATCACTCATCATGTTTGTTTCTTTTAAAGCCAGAGGATGAGTATGACAGCCAGGCAATTGGCATGTAAAAAATGGCTGCTCCCATTTTTCCCCTTTGAATGGTTTTATTATTGCTTTGTAATGGAGCACTGAGCCTTGTAGTTCCTCTCTGGCAGGGGGATGATGACCCCTCCCCCCTAGAATACTGCAGTGCCTGTTGGTGTGCGGTGCCATAGGACAGATCCAGTACAGGGTGGGAAGTATCAGCGGGAGCCCTTATCTACACTCCAGGAACTCAGCATGTTTCAGGTTACTTATAGATCCGTGCAATGGCAGCAATGTGGGTGGTGCAGCTGATTCTGCATTGTGTGCCAATAATAGCTCAGCTGCTCTGCAGTGCTGCGTTACTGTACGGTGCAGGCTCTGCGCTCATCAGCACTTCTACACCATGTGACACCGTCCATCACCGAATCCCCCAACACCGGAATGCTCTGCACCCCCTCACTGTATGTAAATGTGTTATTGTTATGACCGGCACATGTACTCACTTTGTACAGCACTGCGGTATATGTCAGAGCTATATAAATGTATATCAATAGTGTGTGACTGTGGGGGACATTAGAGTGTCAGCTCCTCTGTACAGAGACTGATGGGACTGGCTCAATGTTCTCTGTACAGCTCTGCAGTATATGTCAGAGCTATATAAATGTATAATAATAGTGTGTGACTGTGGGGGGACATTAGAGTGTCAGCTCCTCTGTACAGAGACTGGGGGGGGGGGGGTATTAGTATGTCAGCCTGGTACAGGGTGAGGGGTTGTATGGGGCACTCCATGCACCCAGCTGGTGCCCCCCTGTACCAGGCTCTGCAGTGCCCATGAAATGCAGACAATGATGAATTCTCCCCTTTATGTCACTGACCTTGAGTTGCAGCTTGGACAGGAGGAAATGAGGGGTCACCGTCCAGCAGCAATGCAGCAGGGTGGGCAATCCATGTGTGTGTGGGGTCAGCGCAGTCCCTGGCCGCTCTGAGGGACTGAAGTAAGTTTAGAAGGAGCTGCAGCCTGGGAGGCTGGGAGTGGGCACTGCAGATGTCAGTGCAATACACAGAGAGGAGCAGGTACAGAGGGAGTGACAACACAGAGCAAGGCAGACTGCTCAGGGATATCTGCGCTTACTACAGGGTCAGCCCATGCAAACAGGGTATTTCCCGGGTCCATATACCCACTGTGCCCATTATTAGGGCTCCCACCATCCCTGTGCTGAATTCCTAGGGTCTGTACCCCCCTTGTGCCCATTATAAGGAGCCCCCACTATCCCTGTGCTGAGTTCCTGGGTCTGTACCCCCTTGGGCCCAATATAAGGAGCCCCCGCTATCCCTGTGCTTAGTTCCTGGGGTTTGTACCCCCTTGTGCCCAATATAAGGGGCCCCCGCTATCCTTGTGTGGAGTTCCTGGGGTCTGTACCCCCCTTGTGCCCATTATAAGGAGCCCCCACTATCCCTGTGATGAGTTCCTGGGTCTGTACCCCCTTGTGCCCAATATAAGGAGCCCCCGCTATCCCTGTGCTTAGTTCCTGGGGTTCGTACCCCCTTGTGTCCAATATGAGGGGCCCCCGCTATCCCTGTGTGGAGTTCCTGGGGTCTGTACCCCCGTTGTGGCCATGACCAAATGACACAAATATGGAAACATATTTTTGAACATTTTGTGTTGCTTGGAGTGCTTGGTGGGTCTGTCATTTTATGTCCATACATGATAGTACAAATAGTGTGTCAGCGTAAGGATGGATGGAGGGAGCCAAATTTCTTCAGGCATCATCCAGGGTCACCACCTAGTTATTGGAATGAGATGCCAGCTCACAATCATGTGTGTTCACAAATGTCAGCCTCTGCTGCAGCCTTTCACCCTGTGACTGGTTACAATGTTGCAATCTGATCAATGAGGGAGAAGAGACTGAGGAAATGCTTCCTCTTGCCTGCAGCAGACTGATGACATCATCACAGCCTAGGCAGAGTCACTGATGGAGCTCAAAATCACAATGCAGGGTGGAGCTTGCAGACATCAAATGATTTCTTATATTTGTTCAGTGAATGTTAAGAGTGTTGGCTGACTATAGTGCGACGTCCAATCAGAAAGGGGATATATGTGCTATGAGATAAGGACAGCCAATAGAAAAACAGTATTTGTGTCCTCAGGGAATACCACTCCTTTGAAACTCTGTGAATTTGTGTGAATCCATTCCCAAGACTGCTACAACTCTGCCACATAGTACAGCCCCCATCAAGAGGGCAGGAGAACTGATTTTGATCTCTTGAAATGAACACTTATAGGTCTTGTCCCTTCTGCAAGCTGTGATTGGACAGGGAAGTAAAAGCAGCAGACTGATGAGCTCCTCTGTGGCTCTCTCCTCCTATCAGCATTGCAGCACAACCATTTGGCTCCTTGTGCTGTTTCTTCCTCTCTCATTCTGAGCTCTGCCATACAAGGACTGATACCAATTTATATATTTACACGGCTTGTATGAAATGCTGCAACATTTGTGTCTTTCAGCTTTATTGAAGCCTCGCTGATTCGTCACCCTCCTTCGCCCACTCACCCCCTGGCATCGCTCCTGTGGCAGCAGACAGATAGACGGGGGCTGAATTGTGCGCCGAGAACAATGTGACGCACTGTCAGTGCCCGGCGTTGCCGAGGATCTTGTATTTCCAAGTGACAAAAGCCAACACAATCATTGCAATGTGTTCCAGCGTGAGAAGCAGCAGGAACACACCGGACATTGTGCTATCGGGAAATCATTCTGGAAAGTTCCTCAGATTACACAGGAATTGTACAAAACCAAAGCTTCTGATCCAATTCTACATACCTGGGGAGAGAGGGATGGATGGAAACAAAGGGTTAGTATGACAAGGACACTTACTGTTAGGGTTACAGGAAAGGTAGGTGTTGGGGGACTTCAGAGTGCAACCCCCAATGGTCATTCAAGTAAATATATATGGTTAACAAGCAGCTTTAAAATTTGCCAATGCTGACCTCTATAGCTGCAGGCACAGTGGATCAATTCATCCTCATTGATGGTGAAGTCTTCTCTCAGCAGCTCAGCTCACCCTCTTCCTGCAGGGACTTAGCAGCTCAGCTCATCTTCTTCTTGCAGGGGCTCAGCAGCTCAGCTCACCCTCTTCCTTAAGGTACTCAACAGTTCAGCTCATTCTCTTCTTGCAGGGACTCATCAATGGGGGCAACTAGCCACAGACACCCTCCATAACCTGGTGGAAAGCCTTTCTAGAGGAGCAAAGGATGGTACAGCCACAAGCAGGACCAAGGTCATATTAATGGCCGAGGAGGGGGTTTTGGAGGCTTTTATATAATAAAGGCCTAGGGGTATTGGGCCATCTCCAAGGTAATAACCATGGGGGTCATGATTTTGGAATGGGGTGCCCACCAATCTTACACAGATGCCACAACCCTTTGCCCATATACTATGTCTGTTCTAAAATAATGACAGGAGTCTGAAGGATGAGCGCCCCTTTAATAAATTTTATTGTCTTTACATCATTTCCATAAAAGCCAAACACAACCAGCCAATTGCCCCGGGGCAGATTTATTTACATTCCTAATTTCCCTTTTTTATGATGTGAACACACAAGGAAGCCATTGTCAGGTGATGTTACGGAAAATGAGACGCCAATGTGTAACTCCTTATAGTAAAGGGGGGGGGGGGGGGGGGTAAGTGGAGTCGTTCAGCCCAGATACAGGCTTTACAGAGACACTGTCTCTTTTTCTGTGTTTGAAGGTAACATTTGCCCCCTCTATGCTCTCATGTCACCTCCCTGCACCACGGCGCCCTCTAGTATGAGATCACATTTCACCTCCCTATATGATAAGGTCTGAATTCTGCAGCTTGTAATAGGAGTACGCGGTGCCCCCATTGGGCCGGTGCACCCAAACTCAGATAGTTAGGACTTTGCAGTCTCTTATACCCTCCAGCTTATACATAAGTGGCTCTCGGTAACTTTCAATCACAATATTTGCACATCAGACATCTCAGCCTGGTTTGGAGTGGAGATAAATGTCAGTTTTGTACATGGAAGGTGACATTTCTCTGCTCGGATTAAGAGTTCGCCTTTTAATTCCGCAGACAGCAGGTGCAGGTACAGCGAGTGGAGGCCGGGGCCCGGCCCCAGTAACCGAACACCCCTCCTGGCTCAGAGGAACCTTAATATAGAGTGTGGAAAGGATCGGTTACACGGCTAATTTGGAAGTCACTACTGTCTGCTGCCCTCCTTGAGGAATGGCGAGGCATCTAAAGTGACCCTGTCGCAAGCATGGGCACTTCAAACCGAGCAGATCCTGACAAATGTACACAGTAGGGGTCACCTTCTGTCATCATGGTGTCAAAACAGCAGGCAGATCCGGAGACAAAAGTAAAGTAAACCGAAATTTTGAACGTTTTTATTTTTCTCCTACCTGCTGTCACTTACCAGCCCTTCCTATTGGTCACTGAGGCAGCCTATCACAGCAATAAACCAGAAGGGAGCCCCCTAACCAATGAGGGGATTAGGAAAGAACAAATTTAAAATTCTCCTACAGCAATAAAATTACCCTAATGCAAAATTGATCCGGCCCAGGGTGTCCCCTTGTTTTTAAATGCCAAAAACAGGTCCTGTTTAGGTGACCATTTTCACTTTTCAGCCCAAAATAGTGGAAAAAAAAAGATCAGAATTCGAAACAATGTGAAGATTTGCCATCTCATGGGAAACACTTAGAAATGATAATTGTGGCCATGCAGAATCTATTCTTCTAAAAGCTGGCTTCCTGTGCTCAGGCACTCCTGTTCTGTGGCCTCATAGCTGTATATCATCAGTGTGGGATCATCTAAGGCACTGCAGCTTCTGCAATGATCAGGAACGACTGTCTTATTAGATTTGGAGTGAGGTTTGGCGTTGTTACTGCTGTGCTGATCGTTGTTTTCCTTGCTGGAGGGGAAACTGCACCTGAAGACCAGCAATGCAAGAATCTCCCTGCTTTCTGCTTTTGCTCCATCCATTCTCTTTATTTCTGTGCTGGATTTTCATCATGACGCTAGCAGTCATCAGATCTGCAGTTAAAAAGGGGAAGCTCTAACAAAAAGCAAAGCCCTGCTACTTTAAAAGTTGGCTGCCTCCACACAGTAACACAGTGCAGACCAAGGTATGGTAAGTTAGTAACGGGGAAATAGGTCAGCTGCATGGAGACTGAAGGGAATACTGGTGACCCGATCTCTAGTCCATTGCATTCTTCCTGCTAATTCTGAGCACAGCTTATGTAGTACTGGTAACTATCATGAAATATAAGGGTTGCATACTGCCCTACATTTAAGTCCCTGACACATATGAACACATAAGAAGATCAGCGGGGCCCACAGCAAGCATGTACTAGTTCAGTGTGAGTATTGATGCTGCAAAGAGCCAGCAGCTAACATTTTCAGGTCAGCAATGACATCCTCTGGATTTCTGCTAGGACAGGTTCCCTTTATTGTAGATCAGTTGTGACTACAATATAGTCCTTATAGCAGGTCCCTCCTTTTATTTTACCAAGAACACCCTCAAAGCTCCGATATGGAGTGTAATGTCCTCACCCATGCCTCTCTAATTCACTACCTTGCCCTATTGGTCAGCAAGGCTGGCAATTACACTTAGTAGCCAATAGCATAATGCGGAAAGGGGGGGGGGGGGTCAAACAGCAGCTTTTTAATTGGTCTTGTTACTTGCATGATGGACAAGAATTAATTCTGAACTCCAATCATACTACTAAATGTAAAAGAAAAATGTTTAACCTGTCAAGAATTTGTATTCTGTCCACCCAGTCTACAGGTCTACAGGTCTTGTCCCTCCCCCAGCCTGTGATTGGTAGAATGATTCCCAAACTGCACCACAGAGATGATCTCTATGAACAACGACAAGCAAATCTGAGTTTTGAAAACTTGCATTTTATTTTACAACTTTTCACAATGGAAAATAATAATAACATAATAATAAAATAAAACATTTATCTCCTGCGTTTCATTACTTTATATATATATATATATTGTCCTGTGTGTCATCACAATGTCACCTCAGGCTGACCTCAGGCATAATATAATTCTTTCTTTACATTACAAACAAGATCTTCAGGATTCTGTGACAACATGTCTTCTCTCCTGGGGCTGCTGTCAGCTGTTCGGTGAACAAAGGGCAGTTACAAGCAGAATGGGCTGAGTTTGCTGCAGGTATGTGACGACGAATTCTCCATCTGCAGGAGGATGTTACTTTAAAGTGCCATTCACTTTAAGTCAGCTGGCAAGCTTGATCTTTGCATTGGTGCGCTTTTCATCCAATCAAATTACTGTTTTTTGTGGTTTGTAGCGAGATGTAGTTGGACGGCTTCTGTTGGGCTGATGATACTGATTAAGGTATCTGGAATTATCAAGGTACAAGCAATGTGCTTCTTCTATGATAATAACCTTCTAAATGCCCACATAATCATCCTGTGGCCAGCCCCAACCAAGCGGAAATCTCATATGCCCGATGTAGCTCTCTGTGGAGACAGTAGAGGGCGCCGCATACCTACTTGTGCTGGCGCAAAGCTTGTAGGAAGATCTGCTTCACCTGGACTATCATCTCATTGTAGAGTTTCAGGTCGTCCTCCTTCGTTTTCAAGGCGCTCTTAAGAGCTGATTTCAGAGCTTCATTTTCATCTGCTTTTATCTCCAGCCTGAAATACGGAGGTGATATTGAAACGAGAGCAACAGCAGTAGGCAGTGTGGCAACATCCACAGCTCGCTAAACTCATCATTGCACAATTTTACCTTCTCTGCAGCAGAATTAAGAGCTGTGACCAAGATGGAAAGTACGTAGACAATGGATAAGTATTTGCATATTCCAAATTGCCCTCCTGCTTAATTAAATCTGCCCACCTCATTTCCTGGCTGGAGGACGTCCGACATCATCCTGCCCCTTCCTCCCCAGCCTGACTGTCCCTTTCATCTATTGGATTTCAGTTATTTTAATCATGGAGGCCCTGAATGTAGGAGTTACTGGTGTGCTCTGCATGCAAATACAGCCTGCCTAGCAATGCCCATAGACTGAACCAGTGCAAGGGAACCATAGGGAGAGTAAAAGTAAATATGTGGTCCCGAAGGAACACACATTAAAGGGAACCTGTTGTTTTTCCCTGCGTGGACAAACCACAAATTGAATAAAAGTGCATTCTGCTCCTCCTTTCCCAAAGCCAGCTTGTACCTCCTCTAGTGACGTCTGAGCTGGAGGGGTCAGTGCAGGCAGCATGGGAGCAGGTATTAAACCTCTGGAATACATGCAGCCCCACTCACCAGTCCTCCACTTCAGGCTCTTCTCTGGCACCAGATTTTTACTTCTACAATTGTTTGCTGCCTACCTTTGGTCTGTCCTTTGATCCGAAATGGATTGCTTTCTTTGCCTATGGTCACTGTCACCTGCACTTCTATATCTGAGGGCCACAACCTGACACATTCACCAGTGCAATCACTACTTGTGAAATGCTCTAATATTATAGAAGAGGTGCTGACTCTGCATCTCAGCCCTAGTATGGGCTCATTCTCCTCCTTCATGCTGAAATTCCACTACCCACACTGCCTGTGATTGTCTAGGTGTCACCTGATAACCCCTGGTGTGTGAGCTTTCATGACTGAGGAGTTCCCACACACCCTCCTATATGCTTCTACATGACCTGGTTGCTATCAGTGGATAACCCCCATCAGTTACACATGCAGCGGGCAAAGAGGGAGGTGAAACAGCAGCATTTCAATGCATAACAGTACCATAAAAGTATATTATCTGTTGCTTTATTATTATTTTTATTAATATTACATAGTATTTAAATAGCACCAACATATCACGCAGCGCTTTACAGAGTCCCTAGTCATGTCACTAGCTGTCCCTCAAAGGAGCTCATAATCTAATGTCCCTACCATAGATATCTGTCATTTATACAGTCTAAGGTCATTTTTTGAGGGTAAGCCAATTAACCTAACTGCATGTTTTTGGGATGTGGGGGGAAACCGGAGTACCGGTGGAAACCCACGCAAACATGGAGGGAACCTGCAAACTCCATGCAGATAGGGTCCTGGCTGAGATTCGAGCCTGGCACCCAGCACTGCAAAGACCAGATATTGTATTCATTTATTTTGACCCTGTAGTGTCAGGGTCCCTTTAAGAACAACCTGACAAATGTGATAGAAGCCCAGACCCAAAACCATTCCTAAAATGGTTTTTAGGAATGATTTGATATGTACATAACTAAGAAAAAATATATACAAATAGTACTAACATGATAAATATAAAAAAATATTATACAATAGTTACATTGCATTAATCATCATGGTCTGCAGGAACACTGAATCTAAAGACTTACTTTGTGTTGAGTTCCTCAAACTTCATCTCCAGCGGAACGCTAGAGGATAAGTCAGAGATTTCATTGACATTCAGGAAGAGTCGGGAGTTGCTGAGCGACTGTCCTGTAGAGAGAATATTGGCTGTAATTCACAGGGAGCCTTCAGTGCATTTATAATGGAAACACAATTAGCGAGGCCACACACAGCTCAGTTTGTTCCTTAAAGTGAACCTGTTAGGTATAAAAAACTCCGCAGATTCCCTAAAGCTGGTCACATGCAGATATGAGAGATCAATAACATTTAGCAATGCTATGAGAACCCAGGCAATCCATCCATTGAGACTATACCTAGCTCACATAACAGGCGAGCAAAGTGTTATATTTACCTATCCAGAAAGTAATGGAGTCTTTTTAAAGACAACCCCGGAAAGACAGAATAGGAGCGCAGGGCCTCCTGGGATACCTACATCACGCATCCCGGGAGGCTTTGCCTGCTCCCGGCCGAAGGCAGATAATGGGACAACATGGGACCCAAATGAAGAAACCTCCTAATGGATAAATGGATCTTCGGGATTAAAGGTAAGTGTGATTTTTGTGTTTTTACTTTAGTTCCACTTTAAGTCTCTTTAAGCATTATGTGAACAGTCTTATTCTTTGGGAAGCCTGCCTATATTTTCCAGACCCACACCCCCTACTAGAGGGAGAATGGGACAATCTAAGTGGACCCCCGATTTTAGTGGAAGGTCTGCTTTAGAAATTAGGAAAAAGCAAAGCAAGCTTTCAGTGCTTGGATCTGTGCAGCCAGTGTGAAAGATTTATGGTTGGACAATAAGTTGTAAAGGTGTAAGGGTCAGGCTTGTATACACTTAGTTCTTTCACTTCATAGAAGAAGCTTAAGTGACAGCCAATATATAAATTCACTAAGCCTGATTTATGAAAGCTCTCCAAAGCTATCCAGCACACTTACACTTTCATCAGTGAATCTAGGTGATTCAGCAAACCTGATTTTTTAAGAAATCCATTCCAGGTTTGCTGGATCAGCTTTTTCAGCTTTACTGATAAAAGTGAATCCTCTTCAGCTTTGGAGAACTTTAATAAATCAGGGCCACTGACTGATTCTAAAATCAATTGTCTACTTTTTAGAAGATTTTAGTACTTGAAAGTCCTACTCTGGGAACACTGAAAAGTAGAAAAGAAATAATGGCCTCTTGCCACCAATAACCAATCTCAGGGCCTATCATACCGGCTTTGCCGCGAGCAGACATCTTTTGCGTGGCGGCAAGCTTCTCGGTTTCCATCTTCATCTTCTCCAGCTGCTGCTCTAGATGAACAGAGCGCCGTCTCTCTTCCTGAAGCTTCTTTTCAGCTTCCAGGACCTTCATATTGCTCTCCTCCACCCTTCTCTGCAGAACTGACACTAGCTCTATCAGCCGGTCCCTTTCCACCTCGGCGGCCTGGCACAGCGCTCTGTACTCTGCGTTCTGCGTCCGAAGCTCTGAGCTGTCACATAAAAGGCAGAAAACTTAGAACTTACATTCCGAACCTGACATCTACATGTCATTACACTATGTACAGTTCATTACACACATGTATGTATTGCCTGTATTTATTTCATTTGCGTGTTTTGCTTCCTTTCACATTTTATTTTTTTAAAGCCACTTTAACCCCTTTGGCACAATCTGTTTAACAAATTCCAGTAGAATACACTATGCCGGCATTACGGTAATAAATGCCCTGCCCCAGCAGCTAGCACAGGCCTCATTGATGACTGACCAGGAACCAATCAGATCCAAATTATGTGATCATGTCTGTCTACCATAAAGATCTCATGCAGGTTGGAGCCTCCAATGATAAAAATTAAAATATGAAATCTGCAGAAGAACACTTCCACCTTCAGGCTGAATTTTTTTTTCTATAATATCATCTTTTTAATAGTGTATGTGTCCAATACAAATGCAATATTTAATAAAAAATACATTTATTTAAAATTGTATCATAAAAAAAGGTGTATATGTCCTTAAAAAATATATAATTATTCACTCTCTCACTGGCGGGGAGGAAAAACTCCTGCAGGTTTGAACTGTACCTAGAGGTGCACATACCTGCAGCAGCCTCCCAGTCCTATGTGTCTCAGACAAATCTTAGGTCAGTCCGACTTCTGAAAGTGACGGGGCTTGCCAGTTTGTTTCTATCTTCTGCATTTTCCTATGCCAGTATGAATTGGTTGGGGCAGAGAATAACACCAAGCTCTGACATTATCTTAAATTGCTAGAGCTTTGCATGTCCGTGTGGTAGGGGATTTAGCCCTAATAGAAAGATTTATTTTGCTGCTATTGGTATGTGCATCGCAGGGGCCTCCTAACTGCAGACCTACTGATGTGTGCCACCCCTCCTTCCCCTTCAATACTTTAAATAGCTATCTCCTGTACAGCATATTATTAGGATTTTATTTATTATTGTTGTTCTTCTAGAGATACAGAACAATGAGTGAGTGGTATCACTATGACAAGAAATTGTGTGATTGGCAACATCACCAGGAAAACAATTCCAAAGAAGAAAACCAATGCAGTCATCTTAAACTAGAAACTGGTGAGCTGAAATACATTTTAATTTTAGATACACTTTACTCATCTCATGAACACAACAGCGCAAAGCATTCACGGCATTGACTGGATTTGATGTGTTCATATCTCACCTTCCAGGGGAGGAAGCCATATTGATGACAGGAGGTGGAGTGGCTACAGATTCTACCAGCTCGTGTCCCAGTTTGGAATGTGTCCTGGTTCCAGAGATACAATAAGAGGTGTGATAAAAATATCAGAGTTGTCTCAAGCAGAATCAGCAGAATCTGTCCTAGTTTACAGTCATTAAAAAAGGGGGACAACCAAATATAAACCTTAAAGCTGAACTCTAAACTCAAACTTTTTTTTGTTTAGCATGAATCAGAGAAGGGTTGGAAACTCTGTCAGGTACAAACTATTCAACAAATGCTTTTTTATCAATAAAAGTTTTTAAATACTTTTTTTTTTTTATTCTCTTGAAATGTTGCACTTTCTCTGCAATGTAACCGAATCATGATGGTTCAGTTCCCTATCAAAGTTCCCTCCCATTTGCTACTTCATAGCCCTACCTTCTGTACTCACCCAGCTTTTCTGTCCTTCACCTATTTATGTAGCTGCCAGCGGAGGAGTGGAGGGGAATAAAAAAGAATATCACTTTTGTGACATCTCCGAGTCTTCTGGAGCTGTGACATCACATCAGCCAACTGAGGGTTGTTGGATGTCCACACATGTGAGACTTTTACAAGTAAAGCAGAACTGAACCTATTTTATACTCCCCTGTGGTGGCGCCATGGTCTTCCTTAATTCGCCAAAATGAAATAACATAGGTGTCGGAGTTCATTAGTTTTCACCAGCCACAGGGTGAAGCCAGGATGTGCAGGTACGAAGGGACATTGCCTGTCCCTTATTTCAATAAAGCCATGTCTGACCCCATATTTAAAAAGTGAAACTTTAGTTCTGCTTTAAATGAATGCCTAAAGTATGTTAAATAAACACATAGTTTTAGAAATATTAGTTAAAAATGAATCTGTGATGGAGTCTCTTTAAAAGTAATTTTTATTATTTTTAAAATGTTCAGCCTTCATTAAATTAGTCCTTGGTGATTCTGCCATAAAGATGCCGGCATTTCCATTTTACAGGGTGACAATGTTCTGTCCCTGTCACCTAATTGGGCTCTTGTCATCCTGTCAGTCTCTCTTAATAAAGACTAAAAGCAACCTGCGCACAGGAATAACCCACTGATGTCATGTGATGGTAAATAAAACCAATTTTGTTTTTTGAGGTTTTCTTAGGATGTAAGGTGTTGGTGAGATGAAGGGATGGGGCGAAGTAATTTTGCCTGCAGGTGGCCATTATAATAAAAGGCGACAGGCACAGGTATTTTCCAGGTCAGAAATACAACATTTCTATAGAACGACCGAGTAAAACTGCTCTTATAAATAATAAATGTACAGAATATATAATGTATAAAATATTAATTAAAACAATGTATTTACATTAAGTGGATCATACTCAGATACATACACAATGTAAGCAGAAAAGATAATAAAACAAGTGATGTGAGCTGAAACAAAAAAAAAAGTAATAGTAAAAAGTTACCTTGCAGAGCCTGCTGAGCTCATGTGGTCTCTGCTGTCGGAAAGTGACCTCACTGAACGCTGGCTATCCATCCTGACATCATCTTGTGACCCTTCTGCTTCTAAAATTTTCATACTGGACAACCTTTTAGGGGAGCTCTGGACGCAAAACACTAATTTAGGTAATTTATAAAACTTTTTACTGGTACATAAACCACTTTATTATTTTTATGAAGTCAATCAAAATTGGAAACATTTCATTTTTACAGACATTGGGTATCCTAAAATCGTTCTTTTTTTTGCTGTTTAGTATCATTTATGAATTATTAAAGCAGGGCGAAGATAAAGTCAGTTAGGGTTTATTAGGGTTAACTGAGTGTTAATAAGGATAAAACAGGAATGGATTTTATTTAAAATAAATAAAAATTTGTAAGGCTTAAGTGACATCATCAGAACTTCACAGAAGTAGTTACAGCAGAGAACCCGGAGATTGTATTTTCTCAGTAACAATCTCCAAGTATCATTTCATATTCTGATTGGTTTGCAAGCACATACTCACATACACCAATCACCTGAAAGGATCCTGTTATGAGTAGGCGGGGGCACACATGGGAGCACATATGATCTCTTACACTTTGTTCATTATACCAGGCTGTCTTATATTCACATTTCTGAGGCATCAGTTAAGTCTCCAGTGATGTGAATATACCATAGCAGAAAACAGTAAGTGTTTTTAGTATGGTGAAAGCAACAATAGGAGAGGTGTTAGCTACTGTGGATGGCATCACCCCAAACCCAGGGTGGGCATAAACAAAGCCGGGCACTATGGCAGTGAGAGTCTCCAGAAGGCCAATTGGTAAATCCACCACACTTATTATAGAACTTTATTATCACTTCTGGGTGTACTGATCCTTTAAATGTTTTTTAAAAAGATGACTGATCCAAGATCCCTCCATGTAATATCACAGATAGACCCCCACAACTGTCTCTAGAGACTTCATCCTACTTCTCTCTGAAATACATGTGTGACTTTAACTTAAATACAACTATTCCTACAAAAGATCAGAGGACACAATTGTTTTTCGTGACATGGGAAAACTAAATCCGCATTAAATCCCACCATGAAAGCACCATGAACAATTCAAGAAATGCTTTGAGCATACAACATGGTATCTATATAGGATGGTGGAAAGGGATCCTCCCATATCTGCCTTTTCCTCTTTCACTTATATTTGAGCAGCAATGTGGGTTATCTTCCTCTGTGCCGCAACAAGTTAAGTATTCTTCTCTATATAATATCACAGTGTAAAGAAGACGACCATCTAAATCACCTCTCCTGAAGGACTTTTATTTATCTATACTATGGTATTTATTTGACTTTGGGATATTTTGAACTTACCTGTCAAATGCAGTCTTATGCACAGTTTTATACTCCTTTCATGTAAAGTAACCTGTTATTCATTTCATATTTATGTAATTTTTGATTGTATTGTTTCATGAACCATATTAAGCATACCAATACAACTATTCCCATTAGGGATAACTATATTTCTGTTTTGTGACAAAACCAAATTTTACCAGTAAGTGGCGCACCATCCAAGTCATATCTGTATTCTGTTTTGGAGGAAGCTGTAACTATGCACATTGTACATAGGCACTGTAATAGTGTCATTGGCAATATTTTTGAATCTATGACTAAATTTCATATGAGGTTTAGGATTAAGGGTTGGTTGGCAGACACGTTATGCTAATTATAATACTTGACATAGCCATAGGGAGCACTCCCCACATTTTGCACACCTCTGCCAATTGTAATAATGAATATTAGAAAATGGCTTCTTTTGGTTGCTAGTTGTTAGGATAATTTCCTCACCTGACAACCAGCAACTAACAGAGACAGAACTGCTGCCAAATATTTACTATACTGTGGAGAGCTATGTAGTTATAGTAAATAGCAAAAAGTCTTTCTATTGGCAGATAGTTGCCAAGACATTGATCAATAATGATATACTGATGTTGAGAAGTTTTTTTATTAGCTTCATTAGGGCGGATTTACTAAAGTAATTTAGGCTGTTCACTTAATAAATCAAATAATTACTTGCAATTCACCTAGCTAATGATTATAGTGACAGTTCACTTTGAAGAATAGCAAATCATTTGCAAGAAAATAAAAAAAACAGGATTTTTCCTTGCACATTATTGGATAGTTGAAGTCAGCAAAGCTTCATCTCATTTACTAAGCTTAGTTAATTATCCTTTGCAAGAGGATATTTTGCTTTTACCATGTGGACAGCTAAAACTTCTTTAGTAAGTCAATCCCAATGTTGCAGTCTGATCACTGAGAAGGATAGGAGACTAAGGAAAGGCTTCCTCTTACATGCAGCAAATTGATAATTTTATTTCAGCTTAACTAAAGTCACGGACTGCAGTTCAGGAACAGCTTTTAAATAATGAAAGTTGGCGCTTTCATGACAAATCTGTTGCTGTATATTATGAATTGTCAGGAATTTATTCATGCGGACCTGTAAGGTTCACAGTTTTACCTTGGTGGTCAGTTGCTGGATTTCCTCCTCCAGCTCCTTCACCTTGGCCTCCCTCTCTGTCACCATTTGTTTCAGCTGAGTGACCAGTGAGTTCTGCTTTTGGTTCTCATTGTTCAGGAGGAGGGATTGCTGCAAGTCTTTGTGCTTGTGTTCCTGCTTGCTCAGGTTGGTCATGATCTCCTGCATGTTCTTCTGCTGCACCTAAAGAAATAATTCCATGTGTTATCAAAAGCTACAATCCTTTTAATGAACAGCTAAAGTTTTTGAGGGAATGTATAGTCATTTCATTACATGTACAATATTTGTAAAATGATCAGCTTGCTGACAATCCTATGCAATCTTTTCATAGTGTATAGTGTAATTATATATGAACATGGAAGGGGGGGGGGGCATATTTACAAATGACTGAAACAATGCTCTCCCTGTGTGATTAAAAACTTAACTCTGCAGCTGTTAAAGATGTAGTGAAGATTCTACTTGTGAAGCAATTGAATAAAAACATTTCAGCCTTCCTGATTAAGAGAACTGTAATTCAGTCAATAATATTCATGAATAGTTATTGTGGGTTGGATAACCAGCCAGGCAAGTTTTATCTGATTTGCTGCTGCATCTAATGCACATTATGAGAAGCTCTCAGTGTGCAGTGAAATCAGAGGAAGTGACTTCGGTTAATGAGAGAAGCCTGTACAACTGTGTGTGCCTGGGGGACTGGAGGGCGGACTTAAAGTGGACCTAAACCCAAACTTTTTATTTTACATAAAATGGCAGACAACCCTTTTATTTTAAATAACAATTTGTTTTTGGTTTTTTTAGCGCAACACCTTTTATTAAAAAAAAAGTGTGTAGCACCTCCCCTTTTCTGTCTTGATTGTGGCGGCAGAAAGAGCCCTTTCTTTAATGGAAGAAAAAAAATTTGCCTATCTCACGCATGCACAGTAAAATCGGCAATCTTTTTCCCCATCTACATCACAAGGTCAACCCTGCGCAGTGCGAGATTGGGTGACGTAGGAAGGACCCAGAAGAAACGGGAAGATGTCAGAGTACGGCTGAAGACGATACTGGGACCCAAACAAAGAAACCTCCCGACGAATTTGCGGGTTTAAAGGTAAGTGTGATTTTTTTATTTTGAGTTTAGTTCCGCTTTAATGTAATGTAAGTTTAGCAAAATAAAAAAAATTCATGGTTCTTGTTCTGTTGAGTTCTCCATATATTATAGTTTTGTCGCCTGTCCATACCTATTACCTTGTCCATAGTTACACTTTAAATGTATGGACTTTGTACAGTGCTGCAACTGAATATTAATAATTCACTCTCCCGGCTGTGCTGACTGGTGTACAAATCACAAAAGTGGTTGAACTTGTTTACAAACCCCTCACTAATTTGACATCCTTTTAGCTCTATTTTCAACAATAACAAAATAAATAAGGAAATGCTTGTTAATAATGTGAAAGTGACATCAAATAATAAAGAGAAATTGTGGGCTGGTAAAAAAATGTGAATGTGTCCACCAACCCCAGCATATAAAGAATGTAATACTTCTATTGTTCAGAGCAGCTAACACAATGGGCCTGATTTATTAAAGCTCTCCAAGACTGGAGAAGTACATACACTTTCCTCAGTGAAGCTGGGTATGGATCTGGTCCAGAACTGAAAACATTTGCTAAGAGCAAATGACTTTTAAGAAATCCATTCCAGGTTTGCTGGATCACCCAGTTTCACTGATAAAAGTGTATCCTCTTCAGTCTTGGAAAGCTTTAATAACTCAGGCCTATTGAGCACTGTTTTTAGATCAGCTGACTAATACCATTACTCTATGAGTAGCATGAAAGTAGTATTTAGAGTACTGTATGTAATGAACAAATATGGCTGCACCCATGTACTTGTATTGTTACACATAATATACAAAAAACAAGCCTGTAAAAATGTACAAACATTGAACTGAGTATATCATCATGATTTCATTCACAGCTGAAAACTCTCAGAAATCACAATCCCTTCCCTTAAAAAAATTCACAAAATGATGTACCAGCAAGGCGTCTATGAGCTCATCGTCGTGCTTCCCTTTTTCCAGCAGCGTCGTCATCTGCATCTTCAGGGTCTTCAAGTCATTGGACAGAGATTTGTTTCTGGCTTTGGAAGCCTCAAACTTCTTTTTCAGATCTTCATGTTCCTTCTTCAGAGCATCATGTTCCCCTGTCACTTTCTAAGATTATAAGACACAAGACTGCATGAAAACAATATGGCAATAAAACATATATTAACAGGACTATACTATGAAATCTTCAATGTTGGGGCATTAATACTTCCATTGACACTAACCATGGGGTACTACTGCTTTCACTGACACCTATACCGAAACACTATTCCTCCCTCTGGTGCCAACAATGGGTCACTGTTCTACCACTGGCATCAATGATGGGGCACTAATGCTCCAAGTGACACCAAATTCTGGCCACTCTTCCTCTCACTTGAGGCAATGATTCCTCCCACTGACATCAACAATGGGGAGCAATTTATCCTACTGATAAAAGTGATGGGTCATTATTTCTATCACTGACAGTAATGATGTGACATTATTCCTTTTTACTGACACAAACAATGGGGCACTGTTCCTCCCCCTGATACCAGCAATATCACAATATCCGTCTCGCTGACACCAAGGAGGCAATATTCCTATCACCGACACCAAAAATGGGGCACTACGTTCCTCGCCAGAACCAATGGGGCAATATTTCTCCCACTTACACCAACAATGGGGTACTGTTCCCCTCCCTGATACCAAGGGAGCATTATTCCTTTCAGTGACACACATATGACTAACACATGTGACACTATTACTCCCACTGACACAAACAACAATGCACTACTGCTCGCACTGATACCAGTGTAGTGAACAATTTTCTCACTGACAACAACGGGGCATTTTTTATCCTCTCATTTACTCCAGGCACTAGGTAAATAAATACCTGGGGCATTGTTTATTCACAACAGCCATAGTCTGAACCCCCTAAAGTCTTAATGATAGTCAATTGGAATAGATTTTTTGGCACTCCTGGTCTAGAGTAATAATAGAGGAGGTGCTAGATGAGTGGAAACCTTGTTACCTGAGCTACATTTGTTGTGTTTTACTTGTAGAGTAAAAAGATTTTCCTCTAACACTTTGATAGAGACAAGCTCAGAATAAAAAGACATTATTGTCATTCAGCACCACAGTGTTCTGTGTGGGATGGAAACTGTTATAGATTTGAGCAATATCAATGGATGGAGCTTCCCAGAACATGAAGACTGGCAGTAAGTTCTATTAGCTGTGAGTATAGGGTTACAGGTGTCCAGGCATGAAGTATAGGCAGCGCTTGTCTCCTCATCATACAACTGCATTTTCACATCCAGTCTCCATAAGGAGTAATATACAGGTAAAAATAGTAAATAGAATTTCTCATAATCAGAGTACTTTTCAGACCAGTTTAAGTAATTGTGATGAGCCGCCACCTGTTCAGCAAATCCTACATGCAGTGCTATTTTCCTCTATCAATTTTAAGTTTAAAGTTTAAACTTTGACTGGTAAAAGTAGTAGAGTAAAAGAGTAGTAAAAGTGAAATATATGGCTGTAAAGTCATATGATCATTCTTTCATGGTTAGGTATAGCATGTCATAGATGTCAGAACTCCACAGCTCTGGAAGTAAAACAGGAACAACAAACACAGCCTGTGTTTAATCTTTATAACTGAAGTGTGGAGAAAAGGTCTTAGACACCTAATGCCCTCATAAAGACAGCATAAAACTTTTTTTTAGCTTTTCTGTTGAATAGGATTTTACACAGTTGGCATTACTTTGGGACAATGACAGGAAGGTACCTACTGTAGGTGCAGTAAGGACATGGGAGGTTCTTATTGTATGTTATGTCAGACAATAATTCCAATTGAAGTATATGCTGGTTATATTTTACCTCAAGTGTCTCTTTCCTCTCTTTTTCTAGTGATCTCAGGCGAAACAAGTTCTTCTCTTGAGCCGGCACCCTCCTGGATGTACCCAACATCTCTTCCTCCAGACTAAGCTCTGATATGGGACTCTTTATCTGGCCCAGTTGGATTTCCAACTCCCGGACCTGCACAGAGTAAAAACAATATCACAGTGATTCCATGTCACCAAAGGTCATATAGTAGGGGAACTCATATGGCACCCCCATATGAACAATAACTACACTCAATTAGTGCTAAAAGAAAATTCCAGTCCACAACTTTTAGACTCACCCTGCCCTGCAGAGCTAGAATCTGCTGTGCCCGCCCACGCCAACTTCCTGATGAAGAAATGAGTTGAGGAATATTCACATCTTCTCCAACTTCATTGACCAAAACCTGAAAATACCACTGAATGTTAGAAATCGTTTGACATGTTACAGTGAGCTAAAAAAGAGATTCTACATATCAGACTTTGCACCACAAGTCTTAGTACAGAAACAAAGCCCTGCACACTTGTCTGTATACCAGATAAGGCTTAACATATATATCTTGATAAAGATAAAGTACAGTACATTATTCCGGGCACCAAATAATGCTCAGTACACTGGCTTAGGTACTGTATAAGACTTATTACATTACCCTGGCCACTAGACACAACTTTGCATATTGCTTTGGGTGTTAAATAAAGATCAGCAAGCTGGCCCGGGCACCAAGTATAGCTTAGCACATATACTTGGGCACCAGACAAAGCTCATCACACTGGTGTGAGTAACAAAGTTTAGTACAGTGATCTGGATACCAGATAAGGCTCAGCAGAATGGTTAGGACATCAGATGGGGCCTGGAACATAAGCCTTTTTATCTGGTAATACAAATTATACCACTCTAGATATCAAGTAAGATAATCAAATCATCCTGGGAACCAAGTAAGATTCAGGACGTGGAATCAGCACCACAGAAGATTCCTAATAATATAATGAACGTCAGAAGTCTTGTACCATATAAGTAATTGATTATAATAATATAAGGCCATCTTGGGTAGATGTCAGTTTGGAGGAGTGGGTGAAATGTGCATAACATTTCCATGCCCACCACTATAGTTTTGCATCCCGCTCCACCACCAGTTCTTGTGTTTCTGAGTCTGATAGAAAGACTGGAGGGTGGATTTAAATTGTTTAGGATGCAAGGCTACAATGATAATCCAAAAACAATCAACATAGACTTGACAAAACACTTTGTGGAAGCCCAGGCCCGTAACTAACTAAAAATGTAGGTTTTTGCTGAATTATTAATAAATTTATTAGTATGTTACATTGATTACACCACATAATGGTGTTACATTGTCATTTACCTTGTGAGCTATTTTCAGCTCTTGTTTTGTAGACTGGATTTGGTTGCGATATTCAGTGAGCTTTAGATTAGCAGCAGCCAGCTTCTCTTGTAACGCTTTTATCTCCGAACTTTCTGCCTGAGGAAAAATTGAGAATGTTCTGACAGATGGTATTTCACATGGACACTTGTTACAGCTAGACACACACAAGCTCATTCTGCTATGCGGTGATGTGAATAAAAAACAATTAGGTTATAAAGGTAATAAGGTTACAGAGGTAATGTATCCCTCCAGTGTGTTGGGTAATTGTTAACAGGTCTTAATTATTGCATTTAACATTTTGACATTCCAATAATGTTTGTCTTTTGGGCTATTTTCTGCTTCTATCTACTCTCTTCTATATGCCACAATATCACTCCAAACTGTGGTCAGAATTTTACAATCCATTCACAGAATACAGGAGTTCAAGATACGTCACAGAGCTGAGAAAAAGACTCTGTGATTGGAATGGAGGCCAAACATATGACTTTAATGGGTCCAATGGCCAACTTTTTATTTCCTTCATTCACTTTTATTGCTTGCTTTATAAGTGTGCAGTGCTTTTTTTGCATTATAGATTCCATTGTGTATATGTTCTGTTCCTCCTGTGTCACGGTTAGATCTCAGGAACAGCTTACCGGAGTTACCTCCATGGACCGGATGACATTTAGCCCATTTCTGGAGTCCTTCTCAGGTAGTTGTGGAAGCTTTGTCATTGTTGTATGTAGCTGTAAAATAAATCAATATTACTGAAACAAATCAATTATAATTGATGTGACAGTGTCGTCAAGTGCCTGGGATTAGCCATGTATGTATGTTATATATGACCATGGAGATTGTATAATTTAGAAAATTCATTTTTAAACCCAGCTCCAACCATAACTTGTTGCTGCTTATGAACTGTGCCTCTGTCTCCCTAGTCCTTTAAGACAGCGGTCCCTAACCCCTGGGGCGAAGATCAGCGCTGGTCCATGGCTGGCGAGTTGGGGGCCACAAATGACAGAAAGCGGACTGCTGGCAGCAGTAGCTCTCCTTACACTGCTCTAAAACTAGTAGCAGTGTGACAGAAAGAGCGCAACCAGGGGGAGAGCGGCGGCTTTCCTCACACTGCTTACACAGGAGCTGCTGAGAATGGCAGAACAATGTACGTAAGGCTTACACTTCTCTGCCATTCCCAGCAACTCTGCCACCTGACAGCACACCAGCTCTCTTACACTACTCTGCTATTATCAGCTATTGTGCTGACCCGAGGGGGAGCTACTGAGAATAGTGTAAGTTGTACATATACCGGGACATGGCAAAATTAATCTATGTTACCTGGTACTGTTGTCAGAAAGGTTGGGGACCACTGCTCTAAGCAACCTCCTCCCCCTGGTGTGGGTTTAAAAAAAACCCTCTACATGCCTTTTTCCAGCGGTCATTCTGTCTGGTCCAAGGACATCACTACAGCTTCCACTCCTGTTTTCAACAGCAATTACATCATTATGTAATAACGACTGAATGCCACTCAGTCCTGGAGTACTGTGAACCCAGCCTTTGCACCACCTAGGGAACAAAAGGCTGGGCTCACAGGATGTATACAGAATAGCAAGATGCCAGTGAGTGTTCTGCACGCAGAGGCACATGTGCCCATTAGTTTCTAAACATATGTTTCATTAACTTTTCCTTAATATTTGTATGAAATGTTAGGACTTTGTAATACAGGGTTCATCCAACAAAATTAATCAGTGCATCCTTGGTCATGTGTTAAAACTTTTGGACCTTAAAGGGTAATATTCTTATAGGGTTCAAATTTACTTTACTGACACAATATTGGCATTATTGGCTACTACAAAGTTTTGCTGGGAAGTCCTAATAAAGGTGAACATTTTAGCACACCAATAAGGATGTGCTGATTAGGTTCCTTGGCTGAACATTCTGTCATTGGGCCTAATTTATTAAAGCTCTCCAAGCTTGGAGAGGATACATTTTCAATGGTGAACTTGGGTGAGCCAGCAAACCTAGAATGGATTTCTTAAAGTCGATTGCTATTTGTTAGCAAATGTTTTTAATCCTGGACTAGATCTATTCCAGGTTTTTTGGATCATCCAGGTTCACTGATGAAAGTGTATCCTCTCCAGCCTTGGAGAGCTTTAACAAATCAGGCTCAATGGATCCTGGAATTAGGATGAGCTGACTTTTCCTCACAATATGAACGCAGGACTCCTCCATGGTAGTGTGTGCAATGAGCTTTTCTAACATGATGGTCCAGGAAAGGCTGTTTGATTGTTAGAACCCCTAAATTGAAGGAACCTTCCATTAGAAAGATTTACCCCTCATTTCCTGCCAAACTGACCACATATTACCAAACAGTAAGTGAGGAAATCTCTCCTCTATTGCCTTCCTGACTGGTTGTGCTGGGATTATTGAACTGAGCGTGTGTAGTATTTATTTTATCCTAGCATATGCTAGAATTGTAGAATGAGTTGCACATATTCAGCTCTGTGTACTTTGCAGAGAAGATCACTGACAAATATTAATATTTTATTGCAGAAGAAACCCAGGACATTCCCTTCTAGGAATCAATGTTTCAATAGGAGTAATTGATTCCCACCAGAATGTCAGATTCCTTCAGCCCCATTTAGATGGGCGCAACACCCAGCACTTTTCAGTAACCATCTTTGTGGTTAATGAAGAGTTGGGTCACAATAATGGGGCTCTCACCTGTCTACAATTTCTTCCCACGCAGTTTTAAAAAATCCTAGGTCGAACACTGTTCCCTGTTTGATAAATAGAGCCCCCAGTATGTTTTTTGTGCAATAAAACACTGTCTATTTAAATAGTTTTGTTCTTTAACTTCCAATATGAGCGCTTTTCATAAATAAATGTATAAGTGAAATAATGTTTTTTTTTCTATTGGCAGAGATTCATGCTGTTACCTCTCTTTCCAGTTCCTTCACTCTGCTGTTCAGCTGTTTTACTTTGCTTTTTTCACTCTCCAGCTCAGCGCTCAGCTCCCTATTCTTTTTCGACAATTCCACAATTTTAGTTGCTGCAACATCTCCTGCTATCCCTGTTGTCCCTGGGGGAGGGGCACAAAAGGATTATTTATGGTACATTACATCACACTGTATATTACACTAATAGAAATTAACAAAGTATCTCTGCAATAAATGCACATTTTTGTGTTTTATCTCCTTAAAAGTCTGCAAAGCCCTGTTCCCAGTAGTGTGCTGCTGCAATAAAAAAATGCAAGCGTTACTACAGTACACATCACGTACATTTGTGTGCAGTGTTGCTAGTGTTGACACTCTAAACACCTTACAATGGCAATGCAAAGCACTAAGTAACACTGCTCTGTTTCAAAGTGTGTAGCCTACATGAATTTTCTGTGCATTGTTTACCTCATTTAGTTGTACTTCTGTCCCCCTGTTGACATAAGACTGCTATGCGCGATACAATACCAGAGTCAAATGCTCATGGGGGTTAAAGCAAAAATATAACACTTGGGGACAGGGATTTTTTTTTTCTGTTGAAGAAGAGCCTGATTTATTAAAGCCCTTAAAAAAAGATAGACTACCATGGGAGGACCTGGGCGATCCAGCAAACTTGGAATAGATCTGGATCCAGGATTGAAAACATTTGCTAGTTTAAATCAGTTTTTTTAAATCCATTCCAGGTTTCCTGCATCACCCAGGCTCTCCAGCAATAGTCTATCTTCTCTAGTCTTTGAAAGCTTTAATAAATCAGACCCATTGTGTCACCTCTGCAATAAAAGATTTTTGCCTCCCGACTAACAAACTTTTTACACTGCAACTCTTCCAATCTGAACATCTGCCAAGAATGTACTCATTTGTGCTGACGCAGAAGTTAAATCACCTCAGCCTAGCCAATCAAGATGGTTGAAGATCCCAAACTTGGAAAATGCCTGCAGAGGAGTTTGCGGGAGTCACATCAATGGAACAGAGATGAGTATAGTTCGGCTTTAAATCACAGTTACTGCTTTCTAAACTGTGCTAACATATGTATTTATCTGCAGACAATTTACATGTAGGCAATTATAATTAGGATGTATTTTTATAGACTATTATTCATTTAAATTTTATATTGTTGGTGATTACCAGCCAGGGCCACCTTGTCATCTTCTACTTTCCTCCTGAGGTGTCGAATCTCAAATTCTTTCTCTTTCAGAAGTTTGTGCAATCGTCCGTTTTCATCTTGCAGTTCTCGTAGCTGTCCCTGCAACTGCTCATTCTCATCCTCCAGGAGCCTGACCCAAGGGAAGAACCCAGCGGATAAATTACAAGCAATAGTAAAAGATGCAATAAGAAAAGGAAACTCCAGACCAAAAAGCAAAGAGAAAATGAGAAATAATCTGAAAAGATGCGAGGGTGCAAGAACTAAGGCTACGTACACACGTCAGGTGATTCTCATCCGATAATTGATTTTGGGCTTATATCGGATGAGAATCTGGCTCATTGGATGTTTCGTTGGCGGATCCACAGACAACGAACAATCGTAATGAAAGTAAAGAGAGAGTGTAGCAGGGTGCCATTCCATCATTTTCCCCCCTTCTTAGAGCAGAGCGGCGCTGTATGTACATCACTCATTCATGCATCATTCAGGCTTTGTTGTTGGAAAAGATTGTGAAAGACCCTTTCCAAGGACAATTATTGAGCGTGTGTACCCAGCCTAAGTGATGGCATCTTTGCTGTAGGGTGCTGTTCAGATTTTGGAACCCTTCACTGTCACTCATTTTTCCTCTGTGTTTGATAACTTGCTGATGTGTTTTTCCTCTACAAAATATTACGATGAAGTTGAAAAGCCTAATACACTGAGGATATTTAAAGATAAACTCTGACTGAAGAAGCAGCAGACTAATGAGTTTATCACTTCCTATTAGTATGTTCTTTGTTAGTACATGTATACTGCAGCACAGCTGGCTGGCACCTTGTGCTTCTTCTCTCCTTCTTAGTTTTCCCTCTGTACAGGGACTGTAAGCGACTTGGTGTTCTGCCCAGGCCCCAATAAGCCAGGTGCACCATCTGGAAATTTGTAGTAACCACCCGGCTGTTTTTGGGTGGTTACTAATGAGTTGGATCACAATACAGTGGCTGCCACCAGCCTACAGATTCTTCCCACCAAGCTTAAATAAATTCTAGGGAAAATACTGAGGCTGATACCAAGTCACAATCGGGTACTTGCATTAAAAAATGTACATTTCATAAACTTGTTTTAGTGTTGGTCGAATAACTCACTATTCGATCGAATAGGCTGATATTGTAATAAGTCAATAGGGGGAAAATTTGGGTATTTTCGGGACTGTGTAGAACTGTAGGAGCAATCAGGGGAGCAGAGCTCTGCTATGCTGACAGCTCCTCTCCTGATTGCTCTTGCAGCCCTAGAGGAACTGTAGTATCTGTTCTTGGATAGAGATTCTCTATCCAAAAACACAGGAGTCCCACGGCTGTACTCATGAATGAATTCAGCCGTGGGACTCATCCTATGACAGAATGATTCCCACAGCTGCATTCATTCATGAGCACAGCTGTGCGACTCCTGTCAGTGTGAGATCCCCGGGCACTAGAGGTTAAATGAGGACAAGTCTCCTCATTCATCACCTCTAGTCACAACTCTGGGCACAAAAATATAATTTTAATTTTTTCCTCAATTACATAAAAGACTTACAAATGTTTTTTGCAATAAACACTTTTGCCAACAAAAATATAAATTTGTAAAGAGATTGTGTTTAACATAGAGCAGATCTGAGGGTCAGAACCAGAAGGTCCATCCACTAAAGGCTTCCAGCAAAATCCTACAGAGAGGGGGCAAATACAAAACCAGAGAACCTGCACAAGGAGAGCCAGCAGAAGTGGTTTTATAGAAATATAGTGGTTTTATAGAAAACTCCTCAACAGAAAAAAGGGCAGGAGTTGTTTTATGTTGGAATACTTCACACAGGAAACACATAAAGAACACCATGATTTAAGGAAGAATACACATACCTCTTGTATTTGAATAATATGGATTGATTTACTAAAGGAAATTAGATTGTTCATCTATCAAGTTGAATTATCATTGTGCAAGAAGATTCATATAGCATGGTGAATGTGGTGATAGTTTAATTTACAAATACTTAATGCCGTAAAAGGAAGATAAAAAAACAGGGTATTTTCTTACACGCGATTGGATGGGTGAAGTCAGCATAACCTAATTTACTAAGGTAAATGAAATGTCCCATGCAAGGGATACAATTCATAAAACAACATGAGCAGCCAAGATTTCTTTAGTAAATCAGTCCCTGTTTGGATCAGTCAGTGTATAGTTTAGATTTTATTTTTTAGAACACGAAACCCCCTAGGAAGGAATGTTGATGACAGTTTTACCAAGCATCCACAAGATGGTGCTAGAACCCCACAGAAAAATAAATGCAGACGCTACAATTGTCACATGTAAAGACAATGTGAAAACTTTTTTACTTTTCAGTAGAAAAAAAAAAAAACAACTATTACAACCTCAGTATTCTCCCAAAAATTCGGGTGGAAAGAAGCTGTTGGCAGATGGTGGCCTCTGTAATGTGACCCAACTGTTCAGTAACCACCCAAAAACAGCCAGTGATTACTGAAAAATGCCGGGTGGTGCACCGACCTAAAAGGGGCCGGGGAGAACCATGAGTCTCTTACAATGGTTGTACAGCAGAGGGAAAACTAAGAAGGAAAGAAGCAGCACAAGCAGCCCGTCAGCTGTGCTGCAGTACACATGTGCTAACAAAGAACCTACCAATAGTAAGAAATAAACTAATTAATGTTCTGCTTTTCTAGTCACAGCATTTAGCTTTAAATATGTATTATGACCCAACTGGTAAGTAACCATCCAAAAACAGCCAGGTGGTCACATGCGGGGTGGTGCACCTAGCTAAAAAGGGCCGGGGAGACACTGCAACCTGTTGTGTTTTTTTCAGCCATAGTCAGAGTGATTCTGCTCACTTCTATCTTCCAGACACAACAGGTAGTGAGATAGATTCCCCTTTTAGTGTCTACTCGCACCACTGAAGGCATGTGGTAATGATCATGCAGTGGCACGCATTCTTTATCCTTGGATAGCCATGGCTGCAAGTCTTTACCCAAACCCCAGCTCCTCGGGATGTGTAAGCGCTTGCAAGCAAAGCTAATCAGGCACACAGAAGACAACAAGGTAATGCACCGCATGTCTGCATCGTGAGCAGATGATTACAGAGTTGTTATACAAACAGACGTTTACATTGTAAGATTTCCCTTCTCCTGTTTTGGTAATAAGTGTAAAATTCTGGATTTCTGCTTTGACAATATTCACCAGGACAACCAGAGAGTGAATCCGACCAGCAGAAAGCAAAAAGAAAAAACTGATATGGGTTCCTATATTTACCCCATTTGTACAATTGTAGGGTTTACACAGACAATCTCCTAGGCAGCTGACAAGCTGGTCATCAGTCATCCCTATTTATTCCCTAGGACATTATTCGTAACATTTGTCATATTACAAGCAGGAAATCCTCAGATGTGATCACCTTTTCCCCAAATCACTGGAGGACTCTCGGGCCAGTTTGAACAGATCTAGCTGGTCCTGTACACCAAATGTGTCAGATTTCTTCTGCTTCTGCTCCTGCTCGCTCTGCTTCTCTTTCTTCCTCTCCATCAGTCTATGGAGACGTTTCTGTTGCTGCTCCTGGAGAGCCTTGAATTGCTGGCGCAGATTTTCATTTATTGTGTCGTCTGATTCCATGGTGTACTGGAAGACAAAATGACTTTTGTTAAAGCTCGGGTGAACCCTCCCTCGCTATGTGCTACTACAATGCAGTCTGGTTAAATTTACTAAGAATAGCACTGCCCAAGCAAATGAACACCAATGAACTATAGTTCGGCTTTGAAAAATTGTTTTTTTTTTATTGCAGTGATTTTCTTTCTGCATCCTTACTGCCTAACTGCTATCTTCATTTCAAAATAGGATGCGTGGGACATTGCACACAGGAGTTCATTCATTCCCAGCATCCCCTAGGTGTGCCAGGACTCCAAGAACTCCTGCACACCGGTTGAGGTTGCTTCATTCTGGCCTGATCAATCAAAACAGCCAAAGATCAGCAATCACAGAAGAAGTAAACATGGTGACGCCCACAAGGAACATTTAAAAAATTGTGGTCACTTAGTCAACAGAACATTTTGTACACTAAACATACGATATCTGTTGTATAGAAGTATAGGGTTTCTATGATAACTGTAATATAATTGTATTGCAATGTTTTTTTTCTTTTTTTGTAGTATTATAATTATGTTTAAAAAATATATTTTTTGTAACTGTTATGTGAAACAACATTTGTAAGGATGTTGTTATGATCTTTATATATATATCGATATGTGCTACAGTTGTACAAAATTTACACTTGTTTTTTTGTTTAATAAAGCTTTATATGGGGAAAAAAAGCGATCAGGTAAGTAAGCCTTTTTTTATTGCAGAATGGACGTAACCTATCCCTTCTGTAATAAAATACCAACCTGGTTGCGGTTATTTTATATGTTAGGGTTTAGTCCTGCTTTAATGAGAATCTATATCGAAGTCTTCTGGGAAACCTTCAGGAATGTTGGTCTTCTGCCCCCCCCCCAATTGCCTGCAATGGTTCAACCTGTCAACATTGTCACTATTGGTCAGCGGGAGGAACCATTCTGTGAAATGGGGGATTCGGGGGATTTGTGCTTATGGAAGTGTTGGTTTTAAATGAAACTTCAGGCATTGATTCCAATTCTTCACTGAAGCAGTTTGGCTGTGCAATATTTTCCGCAGAATGGTTGCTGTCATAAATAAATGCTGAATGTTTAATGATATAATAATAATAATAGTTAAAATGAAAATAATAATATAATTTTCCTCAGACTCCTATCTAGGCCTATTATCCCACTGTAAACACTCCCACTTATGAGTATTATGAGGTGCACCAGGCTGGGCCCAGACATCCCATGCCCCTCCGGTGTCATTATTATTATTATACAGAATTGTCTCTAGACGTCCCCGGACCCCCCTGCTCCGCTGAGCCCGGTAGTCCCCCCGGCACGTGACAGCACCACCAGGGCTCGGTCACTTACCAATTCTCAGTCTCCTACGGTACCAGGTCTCACGGCAGCACGCGTCACCAAGGCAACCAGCACCATGGAGACGACGCCCCGGGGACGTCATGACGCTACCAGTTCGGCTCAGTTACGTCGTGAGCGCGCAAATTTGTGTTGCGCATGTTGGTATCACGTGGTGGTGTATATGCTCATGTTCTAATCAGCTCCAAGGTTGTGTAAGTGTCTCAATGTACAAAAAACATAACAGCTCGGTTCTGATCCATACTGGTGTTAGTTCTAGCTCATCTTACAGAAGTTTCTTTTCTGTCATTACATTGTCCACTATAAGGGCCTCTTTGTCCTTCCTTGTCATTGCTCCTTGGTCCTCAGGACTTCTCCCCTGCACTAAATAATCATTTACTTATCATCCTCTAATGCTAAAATTCACATTTTAAAATAACAATTAAAATTTGCTTTGTATCACATGATGAGATTGCATTAGGCACGTGACAGGTTGTCTTTATAGAAACATCAGGACCCCCTATGGTCACCCCTGGCCAATCAGATACTGTTTCAGCTGTGTACCCAGCCTGAACCTGGAAGTCCTCAGAGTCCAGTGCTTCCAGGTTCACATGCTACTGAGGACAATGTAGGTGAATGGACCTTCGGTGATGTCCTCCCGATACGGACACCCTGAAAGAATTTTGTATGGCCCCGGGTTCTCTGATGGAGTGGAGGAGCCAAAGAACCAACATGGGAGAAGAACTCATCCTTCCATTCCTGATCACTGCTGACAACGCTGCACAAAATGGAAACGTCATGCCTTTTAAACCCAGGATATATAAAATACATCCTCAGTAGGAATGAGCGAGAATGCCTCCGGCATTGTTGCGAAAATTTCCTCAAGATTCCAAATGAGTTTGTGAAATAGGGGGATTATCACGGCTCCATTCATAAATACAGCCGTGGGAATCCTTTCTGTCAGTGATCCCTGGGCACTACAGGCCAGAATGAGGGCAAGCCCTCATTCTAACCTGTAGGGCCTGGGGATCTCTCACTGAGAGGAGGATTATCGCGTCTGCATTGGAAAATACAGCCGTGATACTACTCTCACTAAAGTGAGTCATGCAGCTTGCGTTTATGAATGAACGCAGCTGTGGGAAAAATCAGAGGATTTTTCCTACACTGCATTCATTCATGAGCAGCCAGCAAGACTGACACTGTGTTCCTGGATGGAGAAACTTCATCCAGGAACACATAGTACAGGACTGCAACAGCAATCAGAGGAGCTGAGCTGCTCTGCTCCCTTGATTGCTGTTGCCACCCTGTAGTATGTGTTCCTGGATAGTTTCTCTATCCAGGAACACAGGACTCCTGTGTTCTTGGATAGAGAAACTCTATCCAGGAACACATACAACTAGTAAATGGGTGCAAGAGCAATCGGGAGCAGAGCCGACAGCTGACATTGGATATTGTTGGACATCCCAATCCAAAACCACTGATATACAGTTGTTCCCACCCCTCCCACCATCACCATTAATATTAAGCTGGGGTTTATGTTAGCATCTTTCCATATGACTGTGTGAATGTGAGCCCATGGAAATGTACTGATGTTGGAAGAGAAGGCCTGGTTTACTATCAGAGCTCCAATTCATCCCAAATATGGTCAATCGGGTTGAAGCCAGGACATTCCAGTTTCTCTGCAGCCAACTAATCATTTCCAACGACACTGTTTTATTGTTTTCTGCTACTTATCTATTCACAGACATTCTCTGCACTTTGGAATTAATGAATGTAGCACTGTAACTGATTCATCCAGTTTATCAGTGTGCATTTTTACAATATGAACCTTTGGAGCCAATTGTCCCTTATATGTTCAAAGCTGAGAAACTGATACAGAATATTCTGCACCACTTTCCATTATTGTTGGTATTTGGGATAGATTACTTTAATGAAACATTACATTTCAACATTACAAACTGCATAGCCAAAAAGCATTTTAATGTCACTCGTTCAGTTATTGGTTTATAGACTGAATACAGGATTGTCACCAGCTTATTCAAACAATATGCATTTCAGGGTTCTCCCCAGGCCCTTTTAGCTGGGCACACCACCCAGCACTTTTCAGCACCCACCTGGCCGTTTTTGGGTGGTTACTAAAGAGTTTGGTCACAATAAAGGGGCTGCCACCCACCTACAATTTCTTCCTAACCGGCTTAAAAAAATTTCTGGGTTGAGCACTGCATTTACTGGCACCTGGAATGATTTTTATATAATACATAGTTGTACATGTTATCAAAACATATCATGCAACATGGCTTTTTGCAAAATCTGTAAACCATGTAACCTTACCAGTCCTTGCTTTGTTGAGGCGAAGGATGCATACACACGTCCAATAAATGTCTTTTTTTTTAAAGGATCTTTTACAATCCTTCAATTCCTTCCCATCCAGCTAAGAACAATTCTGGAGATAATGCTGAAGGGGATAATTGTAGACTGACCATAATGTTAGCCCAGAATCAATTATTTCTCTGTCCTGTTATCCAAACTATACTAAAGCATGGCAATGGACCTTGGTTACATATTTCATGTATTGAGCAATGTATTCGATCCCCTCTCGAAAGAAAATGGATAATGGATTGTCATGGTCTAGTAACGTGCACAGAAGGATCACAAAGCCAATGAAAATGGCTTTGTGAGCATTCATTTTATAAATCTTTTGGTAGTTTATTAGGGAGGTACCTTGATATCAGATTCTTTCGAATTTAAATTTTTTTTTTTCTGATCAAATTCTTGCTATTATAAAACTGCCTCTTTTCCCCATCTCTACATTACAGAGCAGTGGTCAGCATTGATACTTGGGGGTGATGTAAGGCCCTAAGAGCAAATTTAAAAAGGGGAAATAAATTCTTCTGTTATCTTGAAGAACCAAGGACACTTAATCAATATTTAATACAATTAGCAGTATGAACTAATGACTTCCTCAAGCATAACCTCATCACATGCACAGCTCCAAGACTTTTCTAGAGCTGCCCCGACTCTCTGGAATGGTCTTCCTCGTCCTATTCGGCTTATTCCTACTTTCTGCTCATTTAAAAGGGCTCTGAAACCCAACGACTTCAACCTCACCTACCCGTCTTCTTATCGCTCTTAAAACCCTTAAAAAACTACTTACCACCATTCCATATCCCCCTCCTATTGTGTGATACTTCCCCTAGCTCTTAGATTGTAAGCTCTTCTGGGAGTTTTGAGCTGGAATCAAACTTTGTCTTTTCATTCAGACTATACTGAAGTTCTCCACTTGTACAGAGCTGCAAATGTTATAAACCACAAACCAATGAGTGGGATTGAGATGTCGGATTTATTGTCAACAAAAATAAAAACACAGAAGAGGAATGTAACAAAACAAAATATGGTGTCCCTACAGAGCAATGTCTGTATTGGTTTTCTGTATCACTGAATTCCGTGGATTCCACAGGGTTAGGCGGAGATCACATTGTGCCTAATGAGGTGGCAGCAACTTTGTCAGACTTCCAGGCCTCTAATGTCAATGTTCGTATGTAAAAAGGGATACATGTAAAACTAAAAAGTGTCTCGTAATGGGTTACCATCCAGATGTGGCTGCCCAAGGGCTGGAGAATTAAAACCTCATACCAGCACCAACCATAATAAACCTTTTTTAGGTTTTACATTATAAAATAGGAAAAATAAATAGATTTTGAACATGCTCACATGTTACAGATGTGGATTAAAGTCTTTTGAAAAAAGGAGCTAAAACCCTTAAACTGCCAGAGTTGTCTGCAACGTATTGCAGGTTCTTCATGCAGAAAGGTGCCGTATGCAACTAAATAAAATGCCACCCCAATGTGAGGTCCATATCATCACTCTGTGCCGGGGAATTGCTGCTGGTTGTTCATTCCTGGGGCTTGGCCAGATACTCCTTGTACATAGAGTACAGAACACCTGCAAAGACAGAAAGGTAAGAAAATAAATTCCTCTGCTCAGGGAAGTTTACAATCAAGAGGGTCCCTGAGCACACAAATACTTGATGGTAAAAAGTCTGTAGAACATGACAATAACACTTTTAGCAGCTTGTTGGATGTTCCATTTCAAACCTTAGCACATATTATGGAGATTCTTATTTTCAGCCACTACTATTACAGGAAGGCTTTTTAAAAGATCTTGGCGGGTGTCTGTGGTAATTTTTTCCAGTTTGTGAGATCGGGTACTGATGTGGAGTGAGAAGAACAGACTCTGTATTCCTCCCAAAGGTGTTCAGTGGGGTTGAGGTCGGATCTTTGTGCAAGCCACTCAGGTTCCTCTTTGCCTGGTCACTCTTTGAGGCTAGCTTTGTACACAGGACCATTGTCATAATTGGACAGAAAAGGGGAATCATTTGTAGGGGTGACTGCAAATTGACTAAGGCGAACAAGGGATAAAGTAAATTGGATCCAAATATAAAAAAAAAAAAAAAAAAAAAAAAAAGACAGTCCCTCCAAATCAGGGACAGTTATAGGAGGTATATTTAGGCTGGGCACACGCATGCAATAACGGTCATTGGAAAGATCTTTCACAATCCTTTCCAATGACAAAAGATTGCACAATGCATGAACAATCACTGTACATAAAGCACCCTTCTGCTCCATGGAGAGGGGAAAGAGTGAGCGGCACCCCCACTGTGCTCTCTCCCCTTCACTTTCATTACGATTGTTTGTAATCTGTGGATCCGCCAGGATGGACAACAAGCGCTGTACACGCGCTAGATTCTCATCCTATATCAGCCCTGAGGCGATTATTGAGACGACAATCACCTGACATATAAGTAGCCTTAAGCATTTGTGTAAACACTAACCAATATCTCTATGCTAAACATGTACTCAAATAGAGATGGAGAAATGGACGGTACTTACCACATGTCATTGCGCCCACAACAAATCCCTGAGCACCTACACGCATGTGTATAAGGTGAACGGACATTTTGGTGTCTCCTCTGGATCTCAGCCTATACAGTCCGTAGGCTACAACTGCAGCAAACCCAGCCATACCTAAAACACAAAAAGTCATCAATTATACCAACACTGTGTGTGCACAACATGTTTTTGTAACTGCACAAAATGACACATCAGCCCTGTAAATAGCTTTACAGTCAAGCAAGTAGCATTTTTAGGATGTATCAGAAATGGCAGCCCTTATTTTTCACATCACAAGTGTTAACTTATAAACACCTTATATCTTTTTTTAGCCAGCTCCCAATCAATAATTGATTGACATATTGAACAAACCTTGATAATGTAATGCTTGCTCTTTAAACAGTCAACCTGGTGTGAGCGCAGCCAGCAATTATTAGAATATTTTCCATTACCATACAGTACATTGGAAACCACACCAAGTGATTCCAAGGATTGGCTGCTAAAGTAGCATTCTTGGTATTGCCATCAGTAGACAGTTATCATCAGGGCGAGAGGGATTGTTCAGGATAACTCACCGATTGGGACAAATGGAGACTCCTTGGACTTTCTAATAAACTTTGATGTTTGGGAATCTCCCACCTCGTAGGTTGGCAGAACATCTCCGGTGCTTGAGGCCATTTTATCTATAAAGATCAAAACATCATTGTGAGAAATTTGTAAAGTGTTGAAGCACTGTGTGTACAACAGACATTGTTCTTGCAAAAAAATACTGCTTATTAATTTTTTTTTTTTTTTTTACTTTTGTTGCATTTCAGTGCTGCAGATCAGCCCATTTGCAGCCACTTCCTGTCTACATGCACTCATACCGGCTACATGGCATTTGAGGGCGAGTTTCCAGAGGGTGAAAGTAGTGAACCATGCCTGCATAATGTGTGTTTAAACATGAATATATTCTGCATCAGTAACATGTGATAAAGCAACCACACAGTTACAAAATAGAAGGTGGATTTAACACCACTAAACACGTCACAAAATCTAAAGAGACTTGTATGTATAACAGCTGCAGATTTACAATTTTTCTTTACTTCAAACAGTAAATAATAATGTTCTAATATTCAATTTCTTGACACTTCAGGACTACCGAGCAGAGATGGGTCTGGAAAAGGTTACAGATTTTAGCAGTAGGATAGAGGTAATCATATTCAGCATAGAGATCTGAATGACCTACACAGCATGGACTTCCAGGAATCTCTGGAGGTTCATCAAGTTTACCCATCACAGAAAACAAAGGGCCACAGCTTGTTTATAGGAGAGTTATTTAAAAGATTTAGGTGCTTGTGTTTAATAGGGGGCTAGGCAGTGCATGGCTGGTGGAAGGACCCCGCATGGCACAGTACATCACAGCATTCTATCTTCTCACAAGAGCCCTAATGCAAGCACTGGGCTGGCTCTTGGAAGGAGTTTTGCAGAGGTCATTACGCCTTCAAAGGTTGGCGTCATTTTACAAAAGCGGACACCCCTAGGCAGACAAACATGGGTACGAGAACATGCAGAGCTGCCACCATAAAAACTGAAATCTTATGAATGAAAGCAATGGGATAGATATCCTACAGCATGGAAATGATGGACTTGCTGCAGCTTCTAATGTGGTCTGCAAGAAGCTCACAATGTGCAGTGAAGTCAAAGTAATCAATTTCAGGAGCCGGTACAACTGTGCAAGACTGCATGAAAACCCGCAGGGCAGATTTAAACATCTTATGTTTGCCGCTACTTCACATTGGACTATTCTTATATGCACGAAGCTCCACATTGAAGGATACATTTTTGGAGTTTGAGGGACATTTTCCTTCTGATGATATTCTTTCTGTACAGTCTACCAATGTATAATTGGAGGTGTAATTCTATCTGTTAAAGGGCTGCTGTGCTGTAAGCAATATATCAGTAGCGCAGTGTCGATGAGTTCATGTATGATGCAATATTCCTGGTAATTGGAAGCAGGTTAGCAGAGGAAGTGGCTAGACATGTGCACATAGAAAAAAAAGAAAACAAGTAGCAGCTTAGACATGTGCATTGACATGGGACACCCGGCTGGCTCAGCATCACTGCATGGACTCTGCAGACTTTTCCAATCACATGTCACACAAAAGTACAAGCAGTACTGACACAGATATCAAATGTATGACTTGGTGAAAGGGATCACATGGTTTCTTTTTCTCTTTCCAACCTGTGCACAGCCTAAAATATCTACAATGACCTGGCTGTTCCAAACCATTCACCACCGATCTCCATAGTCAGAATTGCCAGTAAGGTGCATGTAACAAATTATTTACAGTAATACCATGCAGGGATTTCCCCTCTTTCCCTGTTCTTATGACAACTCAGAATGTCCTTTTAGTTCTGGTGATAGTTGTTGAGATGACCAAGTGAGTAAAACCACCCAGTGGGGCACAAAAGATTAAAAAAAGCCTCTTTGGTACTTGAAAACTGCAGTACACAATTTAGGAATGTTTATAATAAAGCCAAGCAGTATTCTCCTCAGATATTTTAAGCTGGGTGGGAAGAAGCTGTAGGCAGGTAGGCATCTCCGTATTGTGACCCAACTTTTATAGTAACCTCCCAACAGCCGGGTGGTCACTGAAGTGCCAGGTGGTGCGCAGGGGGAGTACAGCAAAGAGTTTCTACTGGCCCAATTTAAAATAATGCAAAAAAGTATGAGATGTCGCTTCTGCAAGAAGCATTGTATCCTGCCTGATCCCTCTCTTCATCACTTCAGGATGGCCAAGGATCAGAATGAGAAGGAAAAAGATGGCAGCGCGTGTGACCGTACAGGGACAGGTTTAGTTCTGCTTCTACTTAGCCAATAAATACGCAGTGGATAACAGTATAACTACACGCATTCCCCGGGTTTAGGAAATCCAACTCATGGACGGCTGCTAGATACGACCAGGGCTTCCCTGCTCCCTCGTGTGCAGGACAGAGGCTTGGAGGGCGGCAGTTTGCATGACTTGCAGGAGAAATCTTTTGAGCTGAGCTGATCTGTAACATCTTGTAGCTCTTTCATGACCAAGACAAACTCTGCAGTTGTTTCTTTTTTTGCATATTAAAGCACAGCTTGCTCCAGAGGTTAATCAATGTCTAGGATCCATAAAGATTTTTTTTTTGCTTTGTTTGTGATTAACTCACAGGGAGGATTTTATACCGTAACTGACACCATGCTGCCTAATATTATGTTCAGACAAACATCTGTCCTAATTGCATTTAAATATTATACCTGTTCAGACTTACATACAAATTCAACTTAAACTATTAGTCCCTATCTCATATGTAACCTGGGGACTACCTGTATCACTATAGAGGGCCAGGTGGCATCTCTGGGGCCTGAAGCTGGACTTACCTTGGCCCTCTGAAGGTATGAAGCTGCTACAGTCCTCCATCATTATGGATTTTGGAGACAGCCTGCTAATAGCTGAATCCTATAGGGACTCCAGCCATGCATCAAGAAGCAATCATAACACAGTGCTCAACCTAGAAATTGTTTTAAGCTGGGTGGGAAAAAAAATGTAGGAAGGTGGTAGCCTCTGCATTGTGACCCAACCAAACAGTAACCAAAAAGTAAACAGTAACCAGTGCGCCCGGCTAAAAGGGGGCTGGGGAGAACAACATATCCAGGACAGTGGGGATTGTCCGTACATGACCTTGCAGAAGTGTCCTATAAACTAGCAGGACACAGAAGTGGAAGATCCCAGTCTTAGCACCATAATTACACGGCCATTAGAGTAACCCGTGTCCCACAAATACTAGTTAGACAAGAATTGCACAACAAGAAAGTTTAGGATGACTGGAGCTGCTGGTTTATAATGTCATAAAATCTCCTTTCTTATCAGAATCAACTTCAATTACACATAAGACAAAGGAAGGTGCAGCCCAGTGTCACAAGTGAGCAAAAACAGAACCGCTTAGTTGTAATGCAGACGTGACATCATAAAGGAAACCGAAATGTGATATTTAGCAAAATGAACAACTGGGGCTGCAGCTTTGGCTAGGTACACATGTGCAATATTTTATCGTTAGAAAACAAACGATTAACGACCAATCAACGATTATTCACAAATTATTTTGAACGATTGTATAGTGCACGATTCTGAACATGCTGTGACAATACCATCGTTCAAATATAATCCACCAATAATGTACACACACTAGATACGATCGTTTGAACAATGCAGGAAGTGACATTTACAGGAGAACGTGTACTGCAGAACAATCCACAATCACTAAACTGTACACATAATAGAAAGCGAACGATCGTCACCCAATCAGATCCGTGGGGCGGTCGTTCATTTCCAGCGACATTCCTTGTTCATCTGCATCATTATGCACTTTTTTGTTAACGATTATTGGACGATCGGTCGTTATTCGTTCGTTTCCAACAACAATTATTGCAGGTGTGCAAATCCGTTTGGTCATCACCGCACAAGTGATCACTTGCACTTGGATAAACAATGGAAGCAAGGTGACTTCGGCATCAAAATGCCAAGTTGGGTTACTGAACTCTTTCACACTAAAGTCACATGTCCTCAGTTTCCAATCAGCTCTGTAGGGAGTTTGTATGAGCCGTGTGCGAGTCCAGCTGTTCAGAGGTGAAAGATGAGCATAGGCACAATACACATAGGTGAAAGAGGAGCATACGCACAATACACATAGGTGAAAGAGGAGCATACGCACAATACACAGGGAAGAATAGTCATCTGGAAAGAAGTGTTAGTAACCAGAAGGGTCACCGCATATTACCACAATCACACAAATGTATTTGGAAGAATCTCAAGAAAGCGTAGGGTTTATGGACACTTTAATAGACAAATTCCTGAACATCACACTGCTATTAGAACACGGACCCCAATAGGCACTTCTCAGCTATTGTCGGTTTCTATATTGTTTCCTGGTTGCTGAATACAAAGTATCAATCTGCACTGGAGATGAACCATTCCCTGTTCTGCACTGGGGACACAAGGTTACACAGGGTCACGCCATACAACATCCAGGGCTGGACACAAATATTCAGGATATACAAGCCGGGCAAACGTCTATTGTTTAGGCCCCGAACCCTGCACTATGCAGATCTCATTCTTCCCCATCACCCCATTCCTATTACATTTTAATAAAGGCTTCAGTGTTGGAATCTCCTGCTGCAGCCCAAAAATCCCAGAATTACTGCAGATAGATGGAGGGTGAAGAATGAAAGTGATTGCTGGGCTTTAGAGATAAATACTAAATGTCTATTAGGATTTATATAGCGCCAACACATTATTCAGCGCTGTACATTAAATAGGGGTTGCAAATGACAGACATATACGGCCCCCCAATTTTTTTTTATTATGCCCTCTTTTAGGATTTGCCTGAGCTTTGCACAGAGCTTCTTGTGTGACCTTTCACACTTGTCTTATTCTATTCTTAGATATGACCTGCAAGGGCACGTCATCACATCATATATAGAACCTGGATGAATATTATGTGAATATGGGTGATAATGGATGTGCATTACTTGTTCACAGAGCAGGGGGAAGCACAAATGTTGCGGTGATCAGAGATTCATATAAAAGTCTTTTCATCTGCTAACCAATCTGTATTTGCCCAGCCAGTCCTGAGCTTTACACAGCTCTGGTATGACTGGCAGAGGTTGAAGGACTTGACTTCTATCGGTTGCAATTTATTTTTTGATACAAGTGCCCTTCCCACCCCCATCCTGTGACTGAAAAGTGAAAGAAGAAGCAGCAGGTTGAGGAGTTTAATATTAGTCAGCCAACTACAGTTACTTCTTTCAGTTTGTTCTTACACTGCAACCTGATTGGCGACTAAACCCTGAGTGTGAGATATTCGCCCTCACCTGTGCCACTCCTCCACTTCCGGGTGGGCACAGGTAACGAGCGTGGGAGATATTTAGCCTCACCAGTCCCCATTCACCCTCAACTGTGCCGACTGCTTCTCCACTTCTGGGTGGGAACAGGTATTCACCGTTGCAGAAAGAAGGGACTCAACCATGGCAGAACTGTATTGATCAAATGACTGCTTGTCAACCAATCAAATTGTAGATATGAATAAATTTTTTTTATACATATTTGGATAGAGCAGTGAGGGATTCAATGATCTGTCTAGTTTCAATCTCTCAGCGAGATTTACCCTCCGTCATGATGTCACCAGCAAGGGAAAATCCAAAATGACGAGTTGCCACCAGACCAGAAATAGAGGAAATCACCCAGTGGGGAGAATTGTTCTCCTGACATCAAAAAAGGGTTAAAATAAACTTTAAATTGCTGCAAGATTGTAACCTTGTGAATGACATCACACCCCCCCCCCCCCATGTACAGACTGACGCAGCAAAGCAGGTGACAACATAAAACTGTGCCAATCACGTAACTGTGATGAAATTGGCTGACGGTTCCGGGTAATGTGTAATCCGTGCACTGGGACACGCCTAAGCAGGGTGATCGAGAGGACTAGGTAAATTATCAGACTATTCAGTACAGGGGCTGCACCACACAACACAGAGCCGAGCGAGCAGAATTCTTTCAGGATGACCCCAGAGCAATGTTCTACAGAAACAATAGTAAGCCAATCAGGTAAGTCATCCCAGGACAGGTGCTCTTTAAACCTCTATATAGACACCAATGGCCGGTTGCAATATACAGCAATGGGATTGTAATAATGAATCCTAATAACTATCATTGTTCTCCAGTGACAATGCCTGGCCTGAGATCAGTCTGCTGCCAGCAGCAGAAGCATTTCCTCAGTCTCCTTTTCCATAGAGATCAAACTGCAACAATGTAACCACATCCAGGTCACCGATCTATGACGGTTACGGACCGCAATTTCTGATTGAGTTTAAATTAGAATCAGAACACATGGCTGCTATGATTCCAGGAAGAGGAAGAGGAAATACAACATGGCATTTCCAGGAATCTCACAGCAATCTCTTGCTAAACACAACTCCCATCATCCCCTCTGCAGCTGAATAGGAATAAATAGTTGGGGAATGTGATGCCGGGGTCAATATATCTGCAGACCTCCATGTCAGGCCCATTCAAACACCAATATGTCTGAGCAGGCCCAGGCTAGGACACAGAGGGGGCAATAATACCAGGCAGGGGTTATAATATATAACATATACAGGCAGCAGCACAGGACAAATCATAGCTTTATAACAATATAATAATAAAATGATTTTCTGTTAGCAGACCCACACAGGTGACAGAAGTGGAAGCCAAGGCTTGGTAGTGGGGCAAAAAACAAATTTTTTGGTGGAATGGGGGGGGCAGTGGGGAACAAGCTTAGTGGAATTGGGGGAGGGCAGGAAGTGGGGCACAAGCTTGGTGGAATGGGGGGGGGGAGCAAAGTGAGCACCGGATTCGAGGCTTGGAGGAACCACAGTCAGGGCTAAGGGGACAGTAGTGGAATTAGGCCTAGAGGGATATTAAGCACATTATAAATGTAATAAAAGGCATTAATAAGGCTCGGCACGCCGCTCACCTCTCTCTGCTCACGTGACAGCCGGTTCCCGTCTCTTCTCTCTCTGACTCAGTCACAGCCCGGGCTCCTAAAAAGTCTTTCAGCCGGCAAGTGACGTCACTGGGCGGGGCTTCGCGTCACACGGCGCCCATAGTGACCTTGCTGGGACAGGAGCATGACGGGAGCGCGCACAGTTCCTGGATTTCCCCACCCGCCCGGCGAGAATCACGGGAGAGGGTTCCCCGGATTCGTTCACTGACAGCAAGGACGCTAGAGGCGCTACAGCTTTAGGACTACATTTACCATGATGCCCAGGGCTAAAACGTCACCAGGAAACCAGCATTCTCTGATTGGAGCCGTAAAAGTGGGCGGAGTTAGAAACCTGTCAGAATGAAACGTGTGGCGCCGTCCCAAATATAGAATGTTCGTGACGGAAAAATGTGACGTCACCCGTAGTTACGTGTGACGGGGCGTAAATAAATATAAGCTCCGCCCCTTTATGTGCACAATTGTTTAGTGTGTGTTACTTGGCAGACACAGAGGAATCATGGTTGTGGCCCTGCATATCCCTTTAAGCCTGGCCTAGTGACATCCCCAGTGCCTCTCTATCCCTGACCATAAGTTTATTGGATAGAAAATGTTTTATTTTTGCCTTTAAGTCCCCTCCTTTTAAATAATTTGCATATTTCCTGACGCTGTGACACAAGAAGTGAGAAATAATTTCCCAAATTTCTACAGAAACCACAAAAATGTTAGCCCTTCCCCAGCAAACCCAACCTAAACTCAAAATGTAGTGGATGCCCACCCCTTACCCGCTCTCCAACCCAAAATACCTTGGGGGAAGGGAAATTACCTCCAATAATAGGACTCCGGCTAAACTAAACCAGGCTCTGATCTCATTTGTTGGGGTGGGGGGGTAAAACTTTACTCCCAGGGAAGTGCTTTGTGCTAGGGTTAGCCGGGGTTGGGGGTTGAGGCTGAAGAAGGAAAACTATCATGGCTGAACCTGAGTGATCCAGCAAACCTGGAATGGATCTAGTCCAGGACTGAAAACATTTGCCAACTAATAGCAAAGATGGGTGCCAGTGGCTAAAAGACTCTGGATGAAAGCCAGGAGCATGGGAGGTTGTTGGGTTGCCATCTCCACCTGCTGCCTGGATTGGCTAAGGAATTAGAGAGAAAGGGCCAGGGTCTGTACCCCTAGGTTGGGCAGCCTGGGGGGTTCCTAATACACTTGCATACATGGCTGGGGTTTTGCACTTGTATTATAGCACATATGGGCACCCTGACATGCACACCTCTTTCCTGCACCTGCCTCTTGAGCTGGGCAGTTAGGGTCCTGGCTGAGATTTGAACCTGGGATCCAACACTGCAAAGGCTGGATTGCTAACCACTGAGCCATCATGCTGCCCAATTGAAACACATGGACCTGAAATATTCTCACTAAGGAATGGTTGGGAGAATGACAGTTTCCCTGATTTATGTATAGAAGCCATTGTGTACTTTTTACAGATTTATTCTTTGTATAGCAAAGAAAGGTAAGAATTTCTGAGTCCTAGAGGAATACTACGATGTCTCCATTGTGGTCATGGTATCAGTTGCTAGGCTGGAAGATGCAGGGCAAGCCAAACCCAAACAGGACATACAGTCTTCATACAAATTTAGACTCCACTGAACCTAACCCAGCAGTGTCACAGCATGCCTGAGGGCTAAAAATACCAGACCTGGGGACATAGCGTGGACTACTCGCGGAAAGACCTTTCAGGAGGTCAAATATCTCAAAGTTAAAAGGAGTCTGTTATTAGGATAAATACCGGTTTGGAAAGCCTTTGATGAAAACGGCCAACTCACCGGCTGTATGTAGTATGGACAATGTTAAATGTATTTTTGCAAAAAGTCCAAGAAACATAACTACAAATACAATCAAGAAAGCAAAAAGATTAATTGGGACTTTTGAGGCACACACTTGGGATAAATGTACAATTTAGTTTACAAAACATAAAAAATATATATATTATTACATAATCAACAATACATAAAAATGAAAACCATACATATATATGATTCATTAGAAACAAATTGCTCAAAAAACAGTGACATACAAAGTTCATACTTCGACTCAATTAACATCGACGCGTTTCGCGGAAGCTATATGTCCACTTCTTCAGGACACAAATGAGACCTACATTACAATACATTATTATTATATTATCATTAATAAACACTATTTATATTGTGTCAACATATTACGCAGCACTGTACAATAAATAGGAGTTGCAAATGACAGTGACACAGGAGGGGGAGAGGACCCTGCCCCGAAGAGCTTACAATCCAAGAGGTGCGGAAGTATCACACAATAAGAGGGGGGATATGAAGTGGTGGGAAGTAGTGAGGGTTTAGGAGACAGAAGACGGGTAGGTGAGGTTGAAGCATTGGGTTTTGAGTTCTCTTTTAAATGAGCAGAAAGTAGGAGCAACCCGAATAGGACGAGGAGACCATTCCAGAGGGTGGGGGCAGCTCTAGAAAAGTCTTGGAGCCATGCATGTGAGGAGGTGATCTTATTACTGAATCCCAAAAGAATAACTATCAATACATGTTTTATCAAAAATAAAGCTTACTTTAGCCTTACAATTATCCATGTGCCCCTAAAGTCCAAAATAATCTAGTTCCTTTCTTGAATATTTGTTTTTAGGGATCTGGCACTCTTTTTGTACCATAGACTAAACAGCTGGAAAATTTGCTATGTCATACAAATATACAGTCGCCAACCTTTTCAGTTTATTACAGATACCTTGGACATAGCACTAACCCAACCCACCCAACCCCATCTCCCCAAGCATGTTTGGTGACATGTTTAGAGGCTTCACAATCTAAAATGATGGCATAGTTTTCCCAACTAGAATTTCCCACCGGTCCCCTAAGACCCAGCATGTGGTGCAATACTACCTGCAAAAGTTGTGAAAATTGGCCTAATTTTTACAAAAGTTTTACACTCTTGAAAATTGAGCCAACAAAGCCAACTTTGTGAAAATTGTCTGCATATCCCTAATCTCTTCATTATCAGATCTATATTAAGAGAGGATTATCTGTGACTGTATTCACCTTTATTCTACATACACAGGTGATTCTGCTGACTCATAATTCTTGGCATGGAAAGTTTTAGTGTAGTAGATGGAAGTTATCCAGAGCACAGACAGGAAGTGATTTGCAGAGGATCCGACACCTTGCATGATTATTCTGCAGAACAATGGGGTCAGCAATATGGGCAAGATTGTTTGCTGGGTCTCTCTATGCACTGAGCAGGGTCACCTATTTTATGGCGTAAGAAAAATCTGGGGCAATTACCAATGATCATCTGGAGAAGAAGGGAAATTTGGGAACTCCTGGTGTTTGGGTATGGGGGTATATAGCTGGGGTTTCCCAAACCAGGGTTGCTGGGTTCCTTAAACAATTTGTATCACTCAGGTCAGTTTAGGTGACAACAATGACCATTTTGGCTATCTGTAAGGGTGACATTCTTCCCAATGGCCAGCAATGTAAGAGGAATTCTTCCCACTGACCACCACACTAATATACTGTGAGCTGTGGATATAGGGATTATAGAAGGGGGTCCCTGAAGACCTGAAACTTATTTCAAGGGCTCCTCCATGGTAAAAAAAAAGTTGTGAAAGTCTGATCTAGAGGTTCCTCACAGACAAAAAAAAGGCATTTCCAAAGCTAAATAATACAATGTTAATGTGTATCTATGGCTGAACTTTTTGTTTTTTTATACTTTTGGGTGAAGAAGATTTTTTTTAATGCATTCTTAATTTTTAAGATAAGGAAAGGATGTAGACAATGGCACCAGGACATACAACAAGAAAAAAATAAAACCCTTAGAGCCCAGTGCCTGCACCCCGGGGTATTTATCCAATAACCAGAAAGGTGTCACATAACCTCACAACCTATAACTGGCAGAAGCACTAGGTGTGGTCCGGGCCAATCCTGTTGCTTGGGGCATTTGATCATACAGAATGGAAACAAGATGTCACCTGTTTTTATGTACAGTTTTTCAATTTTAAAAGCCAATTGGGAAATAGAGAATCAGCAAGAAACAGAGGGAGAGAGTGAGAAAAGTGGAAGAGGAATGTAGGAACGTGACCAAAGACATAGCAAAGACTGGGATTGGGGTGTAGGGACACTGAGGAAAAGAAAAAGTTCGGGGAGAGACCATGTGACTCATTGGCCCTGATTTATTAAATCTCTCCAAGGCTGGAGAGGATAAACTTTCATCAGTGAAGCTGGATGATCCAACAAACCTGAAATGGATCTGGCCCAGGATTCAAAATATTTGCTAGAAAATATTAAATGATTTGAAGAAATCCATTCCAGGTTTGCTGGATCACCTAGCTTTACTGATGAAAGTGAATCCTTTCCAGCCTTGAGGAGCTTTAATAAATCAGACCAATTGATTTAAATACTTTCAGGGACTGTAGGAAACTTTTCCCTGAATAGGTCCTGGTGAGAGATTTGGACAGACAGGTATTTATTTCAAATACACCGCATAGATCTGACTGTATAGCACGACTCAAGTTCACGTGGGATATGGTGTGCCATAAGAAATAAGGAATTACATTACTATTGTTTGTAGTATATGTGATGACATTGGTCTATATCCCTGGCCAGGTGGGATGAGACATGATAGAGAAATATGTCTGGATATCCCATGCCACCCACTGCTTTAGCATGCAATAATTGTCTATGGCTTACCCAGTACCTTTTATTGCACCATATAAAAATGGGAGTAAAAACTTGTAAACTATGGGCAGTGGAATTGCACTGGTAAGACATTTGATTTGAATATATGAATTTAGCCAATCCAGGGTTAGGGTGCCGGCATCCCTCCAATGTAAACCTCACTTAACATTTTGACAGCAGAGGGAGAAAGTTTAAGTGGAACATGCATGCTAAGTCTCAAAGTATTGGTACCCCCAGCCGCTCTCTTTGCTCCTCCAATGACCTACTAATGGCTTCCTTACTCATAACCCCATCACACGCACAGATTCAAGACTTTTCTAGAGCTGCCCCAACATTCCGGAATGGTCTTCCTTGTCCTATTCAGCTTGCTTCTACTTTCTGCTCAACCCGTTAAAACCCATTTTTTCAAACTTTCTTACTTGTCTTCTTCTGTCTCCTAAACCCTCACTACTCACCCCCCATTCCATATCCCCCCTCCTATTGGCTGACCATTGATCTCTATGGGTCAGTAATGATGAATGCAGCCCTATAGATACAGATGATTATTGCTAATAATGCTGAGGGGCCTTCTTGGGTATAACTTTTTATAGATCTGCCATGACTTGAATCCTAATGACTATGCTGTAAATGTATATTGCACCTTGGAGGAATATGACATCACTGAAAGGTGAGCAGACATCAAACATTACTTTATTTCAGCTCCTGACGCCATGCTTGATTGCTGCTGTTGTTGGAATATGAGAAGGTCAGGAGTTGTGACCTAAACCCCAGTGCCGCCTGGCTGGCTAATCTGAATATTTTTGATAATAAAAATAAAGCACAAAGGGCTATAAGGAAACAAGAAAAAGGTGAATAATTAACACTCATGAAACACTTGGGGGGCTATTTACAAATCTTTTACTGACCAGTGTGGCCAAAGTCAATATTTTCCCCCAACTCCACACCCCAATGATTTGCACCCTTTTTTAAGTAATGGTTTTGACCCTTTTACAAGCAAAATAGGCTTAAGAAAGGCAATTTCTGCCCGTGCAAAAATATCACCCAACATGTGTTCTTCAACTGCCGTCCTGTACTATTATTGATCCTATTTATAACTCGGGGGAATCACTCCTCATATTTACCTATTGACTTATGTGCAAAAAATACAAAGGATTCCCATGGAAATATCAGTTTATGGAAAGCACTGAACCTTTGTTTTTTAACCTGTTTTTATTATTATTTTTTCTTTAATGCCTTCCCCTCCCCATGTAGAGAATATTAATCCACGCAAGACACATGGCCTGGTATTATCCTAGAAAGAGTGGCTGCAATACCCCATCCCACTACTATGAGAATATCAGCCGCATGGGGTGCTTTGGACAGGATTTAGATATTGAGTAATCTTTTATGAAAGCACTACCCTGGATTTCAGGGGGTTATCCCCCCTCCAACCCCTGAGAATCTGGGGTATTGCTTGCAGCCCCTCTTTTGGGCAAAATTTGCATAAAGAAAATCCTGCATGAAAATGTTAAATCTTTAGGCCTTTTTTTTATAACTATGCCACATAAAAAACAAAATGCAATAAAAACCTTTACACAGTTTTACAGTATAGGTCTAAGCCAGGCGTACGTGATGTTTACACAGATTCTGCAATATTGCTGAATCCCAATGACTCTGCATCTTCCACAAACATTCTATACATGTAGCTGCAGGATATGACACCCTATACCCTGTACTCTATTGATGGGACACAGACAAGGACATGTAATGTTTTGTATTTGATGGTCCATTGTCCTAAATAGGGTGAAACATGCCAGAACTGGAAGTAATCATTGCGTGAATTTAGCCATTTCAGTTCCCGTGAAACTTTGATGTTTCTGATACAAATCAAAAGTTAAAAAGTAAAAAACAAAGCTTTTTAAAACATTTTTCCCATGTGTGGATGTTCTCATTAATCCGAGTCATTATATATCTAGTAGTGTTATATCATGTATTATAGTCATATTCATCTGCGCTGGTTCCTGATGATGTTTCATAGTCTTTCAAGAAGCTTGGAAAGCTGCGAAACAACGTCGGCATTACAAAAACAAGTTCTGTCGAATGTGACTTACTGCTGCTAGATATTTTCTATGTTTTTTTCATACAACACTAAACAAAAGAAAATTAATTAAAAATAAATTGAAATAATAATAAAAAAAATAAAAATGAATTATGTGCAATAGAAATAAAGAGGTTATAAAGTGATACATTTTATTTTATAAAACTGTTTTATTCTAAAAAATGTGAATGAAGCCGTTGCAAGTGGATTCTTCATTTTTATTCTCCAAGACGTAAAGGTGTAGTCAGCTACAGGTAAGATGCCGGGCATTGCAACCTTTCCTTTATCTATTCAAAAGATAAAAAGAAGGTATTTGACTTGGAGAACAATATGCATTGTAATAAAATTCCAAAAATCATTTAATTATTGATGATTATGAGTGAATCTCCTACAAATTAATAATTAGTTTAATGCACTGCAATTGGCTGTAATTGTATATTATAATATAATAAAAAAAAAAATGCACTGGCTGTCTTGCGAGTGAACGTATGAGCGTGCGTAATGTCATACATTGTGCACATTCACAACTACAAACTTATATTCACATCATTAAAGTCTAGGTGAATACTCCAGAAGCGTAAATACAGTATATTGTAGTGAAATGGCAGCACAGTGGTTCCGAGGTCCCAGGTTGAATCTCAGCCTGAACACTATCTGCATGGAGTTTACAGGTTCTCCCTATGTGTGTGCGTGGGTTTCCTCCGGGTACTCTGATTTCCTCCCACATTCCAAAAGCTTGCAGTTAGAATAATTGGCTTCCCAAAATGACCGTAATAATGATATATGACATTATTTTTATAGTATGTTGAATAAATTGTGAATTGATTTTTATGAATGCTTACTTGTTAAAATAAAGTGAAGTATGAATGCTTACTTTTATTTAAAATTGGAGTAACCCTGAACATGCCAACACGAAGAGTAACCCTTAACATGCCAGTGATAAAATATGGTGGTCAGTGAAATTTTGATGCCTCTTTATTTACATCAGGTAGCAAACATTATCTATTTTTTAACAATGGGCATTTTTTTTTAAATGTCAAAAAAGTGTGTAGGAATTTGCATAGAGCCTTTTATTTTTATATCATTGCATTATCTGTAATAATTGCTCCAACAATTTACCAGTTTGTCTTCCATGTTGCAATATTTGACAGTTCTGGTATTATTGTAACATTTGTCTGTTGGTTGTCTATGCACATTGCATACAAGAAGCACAACTAGATCTGTGCCTTCCCAGCAAAACTTTGGATTCCCTCTTCCCAATAAAAAAAAAAAAAACTTTGGATGCTTCCCACCCATAAATAGAAATATGTCCAATGTTTCTGTGTACCCGGCTTCTTCCCTGCCAGTGCTCAGACAACAGATCTGCACAAAATTTGCACATTACTGTTTTATACCTGTCCTGGGTTAATCCAAAAAAAGGTTTGGATTCGCACACCTTAATTAAAGTCATGCATCACCCAAATGGATTTGTATGTCCATAAGCACCATTCCTTTTAATTTTTGAATATTGCCCATGCAGCGCTCGCCTTCCAATTTTTGTTGTTGCTGCAATACAGACAGCATTTTTCCATGCACAGAATGTTCCTGTGTTTAATGGGTAAGCCTGGAATGCAGACTAGAAGCAGATCTGGCTGTCATTGTCTCAGTCATGTGACTTCCCAAAATAGCAGGGCCCCCTTTTCTGGACTACGTGCTATTTACACAGATGCCGTAGTACTGCCGACTCATCATGACTTTGCATCTTTTACGCTCACATTCTGTACATAGAGAGCTGCAGGCTTTGTCATCTAAAAACCATTCACACCACACCTGGCTGACGAGGAAACGTGAAGGTCTCACTTTGTGTGTGAGGGAGCATTGAAATATTTGGGGTAAAATGTGCCGGGACTGGATGGACTTAATGGGGATAATAAATAAAGGAATTTTGGCTGCAAAGTGACCTTGCAAGGGATATTTCACTTTGTTTTATATGATGCCCTGCTGACTTCAATCATCTAATCATGTGCAAAGAAATTCTGTCCTTGCATGTGACTGGGTATACTATACTGGGTGAACTATCACCGCATAGTTCAGTTATCCATTGCAAGGTCATAATACACCTTGGTAGGTGAACATCTCCCAGGTCCTTTGGTAAATCAGCCCCATTGTGTGAGTTTATTTAACAGTTTGCTAAATGATATTTGAACATTTCCACCTTGTGCACTTATCCTTCTCCCCCTACATTATCCTATCGCAACTTGCCACTCCTTAGAGCCATACTTACCAAGATCCGAGGGGCCACTGGTCAGTGTTTGATTTAACTTCCTTGCTGTAAATGTTTTTCTGTTGTCCAGGTCTGTGCAGTACAGACTCATTAACTTATACGGGCCCATAGAAGTCAATAGGGCTGTAGTATGCATGCATGGGCAGCAGAAAAAGACTTACCATGACACCTATGCATGGTCTGCTACCTCCATTTTGCAGGTATCTCCAGCTGCTTGTGCACCACCAACACTTATTCTTATCCTTCAGATACCCCCTGACTGTTGTGTGGCTGAACCTTCATCCCTCTCTGTGGTCATGGTGTACATACAGGCCTAGGGGACTCAGTTTAAAGGTTTCAAAAAGACACAGCCCTACCAGTAAAGCCTAGCAATGATTTTTCCTAGGCAGCACTGTGGTCACAAAGAGACCCCCTAATACCCTTCTGACCCTCTGTAGCAGAGGTCCTAGCTGTAATTGTCAGGTTGATGACCCTTGTTCCAACACAGACTGATAGGTATTTTAAGCCTTAAATTCTTGCAGCAGACTAGAGGACATTAAACCCCCACAACTGACCCCATGTGATTACTAGACGGGTATGCTGGGTCCTATAGTCCTACAGTAGACTATCAGTACCCCCATGGATGTGATAAGAACAGGACATTACAGACTTACAGTAAGCCACGGTGTCCACAGGTCCAAACTAGGTCTTCTTGGGACCAGCCTGAACCATTTTTTTGCATGCAACTGAATCAGATCTCAGCATGGTTCAAGAGACAGACAAGTTGCTTTTGGCTGTACAGTTGCTTTTGCTAGAAATGGATTGCAGCCACATGCAATGGTGGTGCATTTTGCCATTCCCAGGCCTACAGCATTTTGCTGCCTGGTTTACCACTGCAGGTAAGGGCACTATGTCTTTTCATTTGTAGCAAACTTTGGGGCTCTTTGCTGTCGTACTAAACATGTATAGTTGCTCTTCACCGGGGCCACTTTCCATTTGGTTGACCACACCAGCTGGTTCCCAGTCCACCTAGAAAGTTAGAGACCTTACCGTGTGACTACAGCACCACCCGATACCTAAATAGTGCACTGCAGGAGCTACTCTGACTATAACTGCATCAGTGTCAGGATAGAACTTTCCCTGTGGGCCCTATAAAGAAGAGGTCCAGTTGCAATTGCTACCTTGAGTCCCCCTCTATATATACACCACTGGCCATGATACGGGTTGGTACTATCTTCTTCAATATCTGAAAGGAGAAATGGCTGTGCATGAGCCTGATCAACCTCACCCCCCTGCACCAAGTACCTGTGATCAAATAATTTCGGTGACACCTTATAGCCAATTTGCAGAGCTTTGCTGGGATTCAGAGGAGAAAAAGAGGAAGATAAAGAATTTGGTGCATTAACAATAGCTGTAATTAAAGGGGTTGCTCCATCAGGGTATTGGCAACTATGATAAATTGACTGAGTGACTTTGCAGTTCCCCCTCTATGTATGCAGATACTTTCGCTTTGACTTTTACTTTCCATATTTTCCTTTTGATTTATGAAAAACAACCTGCTTTTTTTTTACTAATTCCCACAGATCACAATATATTAATAAAAAATATTTCATTAATTATACTACTAGACAATACAAGATGATCCACCTGATCCACCATGTGCACAACTTTGGGACCATAAAACAGATTGGTTTCCTTTAAAATTACACATGAAGGTATTCAGAGTTGGAGGTTTAGTATAATATGACTTTGTAATAGTTAGGTAATACATTTTAAAGAGGTGCATATGCCCACCCAAAAAGGGACAACTGAGGAGGAAAAGGTTATAAAGTTCACTACAAGCTGCATAACAGTCAGTGTCATACACATATTTGTTAATGCAAACATTATGGTAAGTATACATTGTCACATGATGAAACTAATTACAAAATTCAATTGCATTTCAAAGCTCTGTTTCTTTCCTTGAAAATGTCTCAACTAATATTACACAGCTTTCATGGAGAGTGGATCAGGGACTTCACAATGGAGTAGGAGGAAGTGCCGCTGGAACTCTGAATTATTTAGGGTGTTACAGTGGATGCATTCCATTGATGACAATTAATAAATAAATGTCAGATGCATTTGAGGATTTTCTCAGAGGGAAGATTAAACAGGATGCTTGCTGGCTGATTCCGAACCTTTCCAAATATTTTTTGGTGTGCTGGGGTGATCTGATTTTATTGTATTAAGGTATAATTCTATTCCTGTATTGGTAGCATCTCAAAATTGTGGGTCTACCTGTCACACTTGGGGAGATGGGACCACTAGGGGGGCGCTACAGCCTGCACAGAAGCACAGAGTCTAAGCAGCAACCAGGTCTTCTCCAGAGCCTCTAGTGGTGAGAATGTTGCACTGCTGCTTACTGCCAGGTTGCAGTCCTCGGGGACACCAAGGTGGGCAGGAGGATACACGGTACTAAATTACTAAGCAAAAGAATTGACAAGGAAGGCCGGGGTCAAGACAGGCAGCAAGCTAGAGAGGTCAGGTCTGAATCCAGGGGTCAAATACCAGGGATCCAGGAAATAGACACTAGTGACAAAGAGGCCACTACGGACACAGGGAACACAGGGAACACTGGAAGCAACAGGAGGCACAGGTGACATGGGGATAACCACAGACAGAGAGGAACACTGGAACAGCACAGGGAACAGGCAGGGAAACACCAGACTGGGCAACAAGGGGTTTAAACAGGAGCTGGACAGGGAAAGCACTGAATTAAACAGAAGAAGTAGAGGAAATGCTGGGCACTAATGGAGACACATTGTAAGAATGCTGAATGCTGAATGCTGTGTCTGTGCCAGCTAAATATCAAGGGATGATTAAAAGGGTATTTCTTGATTGGGCGACAGGATGGGCAAAACTGATAAACTTGGAAGAGCAGGCACACCCAGAGTCAGAACTGTTCATGCGCAGGAGAGGAGCGGCTGTGCTTTAGTGAGGATGAAGTAAGTGTGACACTACCCATTATTTTCATTACTGGTAACATTTACCATGAACTCTGAAGCTCATACATTGGATGCCCCGACTAAATTTCTGATCTCATACATAAATGTACCCCTAACCACCCTCTCCATTCCTCCAATGACCAATTAATGACTCACCTTCTCAAAGCCTCTTCCCATACGGCCACACAACCTCTTATGATTGCTCTCACTCTCTGGAATGCCCTTCCACCCCCCCTTAGGTTAGTTCTATCTTTAACATAGTTAAACAAGCCCTAAAAACGCTCAAGCCTAAAAAAATCTTGTTATCAGTAATAAGCCACAGGTCTATATAGCAGGCTCCCCTAAACTTTAGATTGCTAGGAAATCCTCCTCCCCTCCTAGGTAAAAGTTTTTACTTGTTATACATTCAGGTTTGTTATCTGCAGCTCCTATTTATTGTACAGCGCTGCATAATATGTTGGTGCCATATAAATAAAAGATAATACACGAAATGTTCTGCAGCAAGCAGAATTGTATCATCCATTCCAAACACACACCAAGATTTTTTGTTTACTAAAAATGCCAATAAAAATAGAAGTTTATAGTTGAGTCACACAAATAGATGGCACTGTTTCCACATGTAAATTGTTTAACAAACTGTTGCCATTTGAGACATTTATTTGTCATTAGAATTTGTTATGCACTTGTGGACATACAAGAGGACATAGCACCATCTACTGGCGGCCAACAATGGTGCACAAAAGAACATAAAGAGCAAACAACCCATCATAACCACCTAAAAATACCGTACAAAATACTTTAACCTGTAAAAAGGACAAAAAAAGATAAACAAACTGAAAATGGAAACCTGCAGGAGGCTGACAGGGAATAGAGATATAATTATTTTTATTAATATTATTATTAAACAGTATTTATACAGCGCCAACATATTACACAGCGCTGTACATTAAATATGGGTTGCAAATGACAGACAGATACAGACAGTGACGCAGGAGGAGGAGAGGACCCTGCCCCGAAGAGCTTACAATCTAGGAGGTGGGGGAAGTATCTCACAATAAGAGGGGGGATATGTAGTGGTGGGTGAGTAGTGAGGGTTTAGGAGACAGAAGAAGACGGGTAGGTGAGGTTGAAGCGTTGGGTTTTGGGGGCTCTTTTAAATATTTGGAAAGTAGGAGCAAGCTGAATGGGAGGATGAAGACCATTCCTACTTCTATCAGGGCAGAAAGGTAAGTGGGATGGGAGCTGTGGAGGGATTTGAAGGCAAAATAAAAGAGCTTGAATTTAAGGTGAAATGGAAGCCAATGGAGAGAACCACAAAGAGAGGCAGCAGAACAGACCGGTGGGAAGGATGTGTATGGGGTAGGTGGGTGGGAAGGCTGTGTATGGGGTAGGTGGGTGGGAAGGCTGTGTATGGGGTAGGTGGGTGGGAAGGCTGTGTATGGGGTAGGTAGGTGGGAAGGCTGTGTATGGGGTAGGTAGGTGAGAAGGCTGTGTATGGGGTAGGTAGGTGGGAAGGCTGTGTATGGGGTAGGTAGGTGAGAAGGCTGTGTATGGGGTAGGTAGGTGGTATGGGGTAGGTAGGTGGGAAGGCTGTGTATGGGGTAGGTAGGTGGGAAGGCTGTGTATAGGGTAGGTAGGTGGGAAGGCTGTGTATGGGGTAGGTAGGTGGGAAGGCTGTGTATAGGGTAGGTAGGTAGGTAGGTAGGTGGGTAGGTAGGTGGGAAGGATGGATAAGTCTGGCTGCAGCATTCATAATAGATTGTAGAGGAGAAAGTCGGGTTAGTGGAATACCAGAGAGGAGGAGGTTACAGTAGTCCAGATGACAGATAAGAGCGTGTGCAAGGAGTTTGGCGGTCTTTGCAGATTTGGAGATGTGTAGGTGAAAGATACGTTACATGTGACTGGTATAGATTACTGCCTTTACAGCTTCTTTGAAAATCAGAACTCCTATTCCCACTACTCGGCTCTCTAATCTCCTGACTTCATCACAGAAACACCAATGTTTGGGTCAATGACCACATGGAATCCACATTATCAAAAAAAGAGACAATTTGTATTTTGGTCACTAGAGGGAGCACTTCCACCTGTGTATCAGAGAAAAAGGAGGATTGAAATATTTCATTTTGGTTGAATTTTATTTCATTTTTAAAAATATTTTCTTTACAAAGTGTTATTATTGTATGAGAATGGTATATGGACCTGGACTGTAGTAATCAAATGATAAAAAGAATGCTATAATGTTGACAATCTATTACAAATAGCATAATGCACTGCTAGCTTTAATGGTCTTTGTTTAATAAATGTATTTTTATTGGATTTTTTTTTAAATTAATGGTCATTTTAAACAATTAAAGTTCTTTTGAACAAAGCAAACTTCATCTCCACAGATTCATTCTGACCTCAGTATAACACTTCTTCAATTCTTTGCCATAAGCCATCATAAAAAGGGTATTTTACAATGGTGCTAAAGGGTATTTTACTATGGGGCCCTGTGAGCTGTTTGTAGTGGCCCTATGGGGGACAGACAGGATTGAAGGATGGTATATGAAATATGTCTGCCAACCACCCATCAAATGCTTGTACAACAAATGGGATCAAGGTTTCATTATTAAAATAATTACATTTTGCCTAATACCGGTTTCATACAATAACACAAGCAATCTATATATAAATGATTCCCCTATGAATTTGTTTGAAATTTGCTGATGGTCAAATCTCTTAACATTTCTCATTTCAGTTCCTATTAAAACAATTACTCTTTCTGCCATTACTACATTATATTATAATATATTATTACTACACTGTATTTATATAGCGCTGACATATTACACAGCACTGTACAAAGTCCATAGTCACGTCACTAGCTGTCCCTCAAAGGAGCTCACAATCTAAAGTCCCTAAATTATGAACAAATCTTTAGCGAGTTGTCAGGGAATAATTCATAAATAGAGCCCAGGAACTCTAATAGTACAAGGCCAGCAACATTAAGTGAATTACTATCCTCAGATAAATATACATTTCTTTTCTCTAGTTGTCTTAATTTATTACCTTTATCATATTTCAATGGATTAATCATAAAATGAGTGATAACAATGACCCAAATGTCTTCTATATACTGTTCACAATATTGATTGACTTGTAGTACATTGGACTTTGTTAAACCCATGTCTTGTCTATAGATTGGATATAGGTAGTATTTCCACTAATGAATAAAACCTATTGGGTATAAGATGAGAGGAAGACATTCAATATTTCGTATGATGGCACAACAGCAAAGGGGGAAAATTCTAATTTTTATTCTTTATTTTTTTCTTCTTTTATTCTTTATACTTTTAGATCTTTATTCTAAAAGTGCATGTGGACCCCAGAAATGAAATTCCCTTTTTTGCTCCCTTTTGGTCTTTAACCACCCGACCGTTAAACCCGACCTTGGTTCGGGTTAAAAAAAATTACAATTATCGATAAACTCGAACTTTTCTCACTGTATGAAAATACAGTGAGAAAAGTTCGGGTTTATTGATCACTTACCCGGTCCCGCTGCGATCATTCAGCGTCGTGTTCCAGCGTCGTCCTCCAGCGTCGGGTGTCCTCTCCAGGAAGAAGAAGCCGGCCGGCGAAGAAGAAGAAGCCGGCCGGCTTCTTCTTCTCCGTCCGTAGCGTGTGCGTGTCCCTCGGCGATGACGTCGGCGCGTGTGCGGGAAATTCAAATTGAAACTCATTCAAACACCTTTTGTATTGGATTGAATACAAACTCCTGTATCCAATCCAGTACAAAATAATTCAAAATAAATACAAACTATGTAATTGGTAAATTCAAACTCTCATTTTGTATTGGATTGAATACAGGAGTTTATATTCAATCCAATACAAAATGAGAGTTTGAATTTTGTTCTCATTTTGTATTGGATTGAATACAAAGTCCTGCATCCAATCCAATACAAAATATTAGAAAATTTATTTATGTGGTTTTGTCTATAGGTATGTGACGGACACTAGGGAGTTGTTTTAGAAAAATATATTACTATACAGTATACCGAATTATCGCATTTTCAGTATTTTTCATTTATTTATGTATTCTTGTTTAAGCTGATTTTTGTGTCTTTAATTTTATTTAAAGTATTTTTTTTTTTTTACATGATTGTGTTTCAAACATTTTTTATATTCATGATATCTACTAGAACCCTGTTCGGACATATTTCTGTAAGTTACAGGTCTACAATAAAAAAAAAAAAATTTCATGAAAAACTGTAACGCTTTTGGAACAGAAATCTAGACATCAGTGTAACGCCCAGGTGGTTAAAATATATCACTAAAATGTTTCTGTTTTGAATACATGCAAATAGATGCTTTTTGATCCAGCAATACAGCAACGTTCCTTCTCTGCTTGAGCTGCCTATTACCAGTTACATTGTTCCTGTTTTTTGTGGTTTATAGAGCAGCAAATCTCTGTGTCCTAAACTTCAATCAACAATGAGTGTCACTGCTAATTGTGACATGAAGGGGATAATTTTGGCAGAATGGGTTCCAGAAGGCACAAACCCAAAATTATTATAATGAAGCTCTGACAAAGCTGAGAGAAAGAGTGAAGACAGGCTTAAACCTAAACTCTAAACTTTTTTTACATAGAAAGGTGGAACACCCTTCCAAATAAAAATGTTGTGATCTGCGGTATTAAAGGTAAGTGTGATTTTTTTATTTTTAGTTTAGTTCCGCTTTAAACAAAGACAAATGGAAGTTATGAGTTAAAATGTTGATTCACGGAAGAGATATTTACTGTTCACACAACCAATCACAATATACTGTGGGCTATGGATATAGTAATTATAGGAGGGGTTGCCTGGGATCCGTAGATTTTTTCATGGGTTCCCTATGGTAAAAAAGTAGAGGAAGTCTGACCCACAGGATTTGCATTATGCTCCATCATCTGCGGTTTCAGGGTAACAAAAACATCTCAGCCTCCTTGACTCGTTCTAAGGGTGGTTTAAGTGTCCCACATATTATTCAGGCTGCTAATCCGAGTCCCCTTATTAAATACCAACCAAACTCCTTAATGGGTGGTTCTCGAAACTTCAGAAGTTGCCTATCCTATGTCACCGAATCTTCTGTGGCCCACAATTGACCCTTCCCAACTCTTTCTCATTCCCTGAAGCTTTGGGGCCGCACTAGTTACATTTGTGCCTTCCAGTCTGTTTCCCTTCCTATTCTTGCTCTCCTCATCAATCTGGTTTTCCTCCTGGAATCCCTTCCGCCTCCTCCTTTACCTCTTGGACATTTTATGGCCGGACACATGTTTAAGAACTGCAATACCAAATGAGGGGGTTACCCTGTTTTCCCAGCACCAAAACACCTATTCCATCTTTATACAGATACGGCAATTCATCCGCATTTTCCATCATTGTCCTTCCATTTATGCTGCTCTGTCCCCCTTTGAGCGTCTATGTCACTCTAATCCCCATGCTTAAGGCATCATCATTCATCATTCATTTATTCATCCCTTCTTCTCTCCAAATTCTCTTCCCCTCCTTCCTATTCTGCTAGTTGGGAGAGAGAATTGGGCCATGCGCTGGATCGGGATGTCTGGTCTCAAATTTGGAACTTCAGTAATATTTGTTCATCTAATGTAGTTGCACGAGATATTTGTTTTGACTCTCCAGATGGTACCTTGTTCCCACTAGATTGTCTATGTGCCACGCTCTTTCTTACACAAGCCCAGTAGCACACTTATGTAGACCAAGGTTTGCCATTTACTCACTGTGCTTTTCAGAGAGCCAGTTTCGGGAGATCCCCCTATGGCTCTGCTCAATCCCAGACCTCCCTCCCTTTCCATGGCCCAGTTGCATCTCATGCAACATGTCCTCACTGCTGCTAAACAATGTATTGCAGGTGCATGGCTTCCTCCCAGTATCAGCTATCTAGACATTAAGAGATGGGTCCCCTGCACACTGTGCACTTGGCTCCATGGATAAGTTTGAGGCTATTTGGTTGCCATGGGTTGTGAAAGTTCTTTCCTCCTCCTTTCATCACTCTTTGGTCTACGTTTAATTGTCTTCTACTGTCTGCCATCCTTTTTGGAATACTGTTCTATTGTGTGATACTTTCCCCGCCTCTTAGATTGTAAGCTCTTCAGGGCAGGGTGCTCTCCTCCTCCTGTGTCTGTATCTGTCTGTCATTTGCAACCCCTATTTAATGTACAGCGCTGTGTAATATGTTGGCACTATATAAATCCTGTTTATTAATAACAATAATACTCTCTGATCCTGATTCCCTTACTTCTCCCCTCCTTCCTCCCTTTAGTGGACCCACCACATCCCATGGTGTGTTTGGCCTCACGCTTCCTCAGATTACTTGGGGCTCTGGGATAATCCCTTCTTGACTTCCTCACATGCTTTTTTATTCTGCTTGTGCCCTTTCCCCCTCTAGAGTGGGATTTTTTTGTCCTTGCCCTTTGAGCGCTTGTGTTAGGAAATGCTCATCTGTCCGGCGGCTTCGTGCTTTGCACCATCGCAGTATAAAACACTATTTGTTTTGTCCAGCATTGTCATTAGCAGCAGCCCCTGCTTGCCTTTAGCCGTGCAGCCTGATGGATTTATGGCATCCCCAGCATCCATTGTTAGGCTGATAAGCTCCTAAATCAGTCCTGCACTGCTATTGGCTGCTGAGACTTTAAAGCCTCCCTGCTCCCATTCGCCAGTGCTTGTTATAGCGTATAGCTGGGCTAATCAGTGCTGGAGATTTATCGTCTGATTTACTGTTGCTGACCTTGCCTGTTACTGACATTGCCAGTTTATGATGCCTGGATCGACCTTTGCCCATGATCCCGACCCTGCTTGTGTTTTGTCCTTGTGTACTTTGTTTGGTAGACGGATATTCTGTGCATGATCTCTGCTCTGTATTTTGGACTTGTCTCTGTTGGAATCTTGGTACTTCTATCTGTGGGCTCCTGGGCGCCCATTCCCAGACACCATCCCTTGCACACCAAGTCCTGGGGGTAACCGAGTGCTGGGAGACGCAACCAATCTCCCGAGCGGGGGCTTACTAAAGGTGAAGACTACAGTGTTAGATTGGGGGACCGGTGTCTGGTACTGACCGGGGACTTACAGCTGGCTGCGGACTTTTTGCTCTCCCCACTTACCACCAACAATTAATGGTGTAGGTTTGCTAGAATTTCCCTCCAACTCCAAAAAAACCTTTTTAAACGTTTGCCCCCCTTTTTTCACCCTTGACAATCAATATATCTTTATAAAATATTGGGGCTATTAGGAATCCACAAGTCTTGAAAACATGTTTGAATAGCCCCTATAACTCTGAAAAGTTTTATTTTGGCCCCCTAGAGTTGGAACCGATCAGGGTACATACATCCAACATCTGCTCAGAATACGTCTTATCCAACCCAAAGAGTCAGCTAATATATCAACTAGTCGCTTAGTTAACACAAATATTAGTACCTACTCATTTTAGGTGAAATGCAATAAACCTCTAATTGCAAACTTAATTTTTAACGTCTTTTCTTAGCTAGCAACTACCAACAATGTGAGTCTCTATATCCCCTGAGGAAGCCAAATGTGCAAAATGCGTCGGAAATGAGACTAATCCTCACTACCTTGAAACATGACAGTATGTGACATATAAACATACTGGCCTCATGCTATGCGTTAATAAGTTAATCAATTTTTGTTATGCTATTTGTTTTAATGTATATGTGAATTCTATTGAGATTAAAAGAATATTGCTTTGTCTGCCAAAAAGCCTTCTTTTGTTCTTCCCTTTTTATATGGGATTTTTTGTCTTTTTCCTTTATATCACTACACAATGTAATACTCATTTGTTTAATGATTAGTTACATGTTTAAATTGATTGTGTCCATTTGCAAGTCTTTATTGTAGTTCTTTTTACCCTTATTTGTTTCTCTGTTCTGTTAAAAAAACAATTCAGCCCCAAACATTCCAGGAAGATTGTGAGGACTGAGATACAGACACAAGAGGACAGAAAATAATGAATGAAGCACCACTAAAAGAATCAATGTCTATTTTATAATTGATTTCTCTTTTTTGGGAGGATTTTGACTTCAGTCCTAAGATTTATATTATTGTACGGGAATAGGCGAGCGAAGGTACATTACTTTTTAAATTTAATGCTTGTTTGATGCACCCCCCCCCCCCCCCAATACACAGAATTCCTTTGGCTTTAGAAATACTAGATATGAATCCATCTGAAGAAAGACTTAAACTGTTGCTAGATATCAAGTCACTGAATGGGAAATAAAAATTTATTGAAACCCATTACATTATTTTATCATTTTTGGCAGCTGTTTGGCAGACTTTTATTGTAAACTTCAGTGGTAATTCTTCATGCTATGTATATACAAGGTCTGTCTTTGAAATATCGAGACTGAAATATTAAACTGACTTTGTTTTATTTATATGACAATATTAATGTTTCCCCCCTTCAATATTCTCTCCATTCACAATGAAGTACCAATGTCATCTTGTTTCTCACTGGTGAAAAGTGTGGAGAAGATCAGTTTATGATATTTGATTTTTTTTTCTTTCCTGCATCCATTGACAAAAAGCATGTTCCTTTATTCACCGATTTAAATTTTTAAAAAAAGGTTTCCTGACTCTTTCTCTCAGATTTGTCTTCGTTATAATAATGTTGGGTCACTGTTGTACCTTCTGGAACCCATTCTGCCAAAATGACGCCTTCATGTCACAAAACACGATGACATGGCTGTGAATTTGGACTTTTTGGATTCTTGGTGATGAAGATGTTTCCAGTGACTGTGGTTTGGTTTCAGGATCATACTGGAAGATCCGGGTTTCGGCACCAAGTGATGACTTTATGGAAAAGGTTCGGCTCCACCTCAAGTTGCTGCAGAATGTCAGCACAAATTTAACTAAAAATATCAAATTGACTTTTATACTTCTCATGATTTCAGCACATTAGGGGAAACACAATGGCATTAATCGGTGACTGACAACAAACTAAACGCAGGGAATGCCGGTGTTTGTCCTGCGTGTTTGGAGAAGTTTACACATTCATGGCAAGAGATCAGAATTTTGTATTGGAGATAAGAACGCATTGGAGATAATTGGATTTTGTATTGGAGATAAGAACCTCATATACACTACTCCAAAAATGAAGGGAGCACTCAATAAACACAAAATAATGCCAGGTCAATTAAAATTCCGTGATACTATTTTGTCCAGTTAGAAAATGTAGGTGATTGTGAATTGATTTCACCTGCTTTGGTGCAAATGAAAGCAACAACCGGTGGATAGAAGGGGAGGCAGCAATGCAACCCCACAGAATAGATGGTTTCTCCACAGACCCTTTCTCTTTCCTTCCTAACTTTCATCAGTTTTGTATGGTGCCCAGGTCCATACTGGTTATGCTCAGGTCATACGGCAGTCCATATTGATCAGGATGGCACATCCATATGTGCCATTGCAAAAAGGTTTTCTGCATCTCCCAGCACATTCCTAGGATGTCTAGGAGATACCAGGAGCTGGACCTTATAGATGGAGAGCTGGACGGGGCAGTAAACGGGCAATGGCTCAGCAACAGGAACGCTATCTGCATTTGAATGTGGGAAGGAGAAGCAGTTACACTGCCAGATCACTACAAGGCTTCTTCTAGGAATCTATGCGTGTCTGACATCTTGTAGTGGGACCTGGGCTCACAACCCAGCACCATGCAACTCAATTGGCAGTTACCAGATTTCACATCAGATTGGCCATTGGCACCCTGTTTTCTACACAAATGTGAAAGATACCAAGGTGAATGATGTCTGTACCAGTTTCCAGCATGACTGATTTGCTAATGGGTCAGTGATAGTCCGGGGGAAAATCCTTGGGAGGTTGCACAGAGATGATATCCTGGCTGTAGTTCGGTACCAGGATAAAATTCTCAGACCCATTGTCACACTCTATGCTGGTACAATGGAGCCTAAGGTCTTATTCCGGCAGGACAATGCCCAACCTTATGTGGCCAGGTTGGCTAGGTAGTTCCTGGATAATGAAGGCATTGGTGCCATTGGTTGGCCCCCATATTCCCTAAACCTGGATCCACCAGAGCCCCTCTGGTACAATATGTAAGCAAATAGTGCTGCAGCCAGCCTAGAATCTCTCTGATGCCCCAATTCATGTCCGGGAGGAAAACCCCGGGAAAACCATCTCATCAGAAACATGCCAAAACATTGTTGGGAATGCATACAGGCAAATAGGGGGCATAAATACCAAGCCACATTATTCACTCTATTTATAAAGGAGTGAATCTGAAAGTGGAGAAAAAATTACTGCCATTGAAAGCAATGAACCTGGAAGATTCTCCACCAGAGAATGTTTGAGGAAATGTCTGATTCCCCGCTTTATAAACTGACCTTTCATATATAAATAAAATAAAACATTCCCTATAAAGCCGTGTCAATGTTATAAAGATTGTTTAGCCTTTATTTCAGGCAGAAAAACTCTCTGGAGACATGGAAGGTTTATTTTCAACTGGATGAACTTAAAAATAAATATGTAAATATTCATTCGCGTCATTAGCTCAGCCGCTCTCATGTGCGATAAGTGATTTCAGCCTTCACCTTCCACCCTTCGCCCCGATGGATGATGCAGCTCCAGTTACTGGCAGGTTATCTGCAGGAACAAGGCCAGGTACTCTGTACACACAGGGAAGGTTGGGTTTATGTCGGTTTGCTGACATAGTTCAGTCTGATGTTGCTGACATGTCACCTTGATCACCAGATTATGGGTAAGATGGTGCTTTAGTATCTGATTCAACTGTGCACCCAAAAAGTGGAAAGCACTCCTTCAATGTTGCTGCAGATTGAACCCCAAATAGCAAATCTTCCAACAAGCTAAAGACTAAAAATGTCTATACACAGGGCTATCTCTGCTAAAAAAAAAACATACTGAAACCAAGGGAATTTACCCCAATCCTGAAAATATAATATAAACTCTCATAATCTTACTATTCCAATAATTTAACCCGCTTTATTGGCCAGTAGGGAATTTGGCATTGGATTGCTGACTTTTGAGCTCCAAGTTGCCTGGGATTTAGATTGCTGATTGGCCACTACTTGGTTCCTATGTCTTCACAAATATTACCAGTTTATACACTTTGAGACATTAACCCTGATTTATAAAAGCTACCCAAGGCTGGAGAGAATACAATTTCAGAAGTGAAGCTGGGTGATCCAGCAAACCTGGAATGGATCTGGTTCAGGATTCAAAACATTTGCTAGCAAATAGCAAATGATTTTTAAAAATCCATTCCATGTTTTCTGGATCACCCAGCTTCACCTCTGAAAGTGTATTCTCTCCAGCCTTGGAGAACTTTAATAAATCAGGGCCATAGAGTCTGAATTTTTTGAAGCTCTTCAAGACAGGAAAAGATAGACTATCATGGGGGGGCTTGGATGATCCAGCAAACCCTGGAATGGATTTCATTAAATCATTTGGTGTTATATGGAAAATGTTTTTAATCTGGACTGGATTATTTGCAGGTTTGCTGGATCACCCAGGTTCTTCCATGATAATCTATCCTCTCCGGTCATGGAGAGCTTTGATAAATCAGACTCATACTGTCATGTTGCAATTGATCTCCTTGTAGTCATCGTGTTTGTGCTCCTTTGTTGTTCTTTGCTACAATACATAGAGACATAGTAAATCAGGTTGAAAAAAGTCCATCAAATTCAACCCCTAGGGAAATAAACCTATCCCAGATAAAAAACCCTATAAGACATAGTTGGTCCAGGGGAAGACAAAAAATTTTACAATTTGCTTCAACAGGGGAAAAAAACTTCCTTCCTGATTCCATGAGACAATCGGATGTTCCCTGGATCAGCAGTCTCTGTTATCTTTACTTTAAATTGTAATCCCCAGTTATATTCTGTGCTTCTAGAAATCATCCAGCGTTTTCGTAAAGCAATCTATAGAACTTGCTGAAACTACTTCCTGAGGGAGCCGATTCCACATTTCCACAGACCTTACAGTGAAGAATCCCTTCCTTATCCGAAACTTAAACTTCTTTTCCTCCAGATGAAAACAGCGCCCCCTTGTGCTTTGTAATGACATTACAGTGAATAATGGGGAAGAGAGTTCTCTGTATGGACCATTTATATATTTATACAGGGTGATTATATCCCCCCTTATACGTCTCTTCTCAAGGGAGAATACAGCTAATCTCTCCTCATAGCTGAGCTCCTCCATTCCTTTTATTAGTTTAGTTGCCCTTCTCAGCACTCTCTCAAATTCCACAATATTCCAAAATTGGACTGCATATTCCAGATGTGGCTAGACACGAACACTGTCACAGCAGAGCGGGTCATAGGGTCCCTCATACCCAAAAATGCTATATAGTGTAGCCATCTGCAATGGAGAGTGAAGAAAAGAGGGGGTAAAGGTAAGAGGTGTATAATGGGGTTTTTGGGGCCTTTCCATAGACTAGGGTTCCTCCAGAGGTTGCTGGGGGTTCCTTGAGCAATGAGCAGTTTGTACCTCTTAGGTCAGTATAAGTGACCCCAATGATCTGTAAGGGTGACATTCTTCCCAATGGCCAGCAATGTAAGAGGAATTCTTCCCACTGACCACCACACTAATATACTGTGAGCTTTGGACATAGTAATTTTAGAAGGGGTTCCCTGAGACCTGCAAATTATTCCATGGGTTCCCCCATGTGAAAAAGGTTGAGAAACTTGACCATCATTAACACTTTCACTTTGGTCTGTATAAGTAAGGTAACAGTGTCTGTTTATTATTATCACAGATACATCTGACCTTCTGCTACAAATAAAAGTCTCCTAGCTTAGAATTTTTGTATGCAAGGTGCATGGAGCTGCAAGCCATGCAACATGCAATTTCATTGCACTTTGTATCAACCATAACCTTTTTTATATGATAAGGTGAAACAATAAAAACTCAGAGATTTACAAGGTATGTCTATGAAATAATGAGATTGTGTTTCTATCTCTTATACAAAGCAGTGAGATGATTCTGATCTTTCGCCATGAATGTGTAAACTTCTCCAAACACGCAGAACAAACCCCGGCACTCTCTGCCTTTTGTTTGTTGTCAGTCACCTTTATTGCCGTTCTGTTTCCCCTCATGTGCTGAAATCATGAGAAGTGTAAAAGTCAATTTGATATTTTTAGTAATATTTCACACCAGAGCAAAAAGAGCCGCAAGGAAATTTGTTCTGACTTTCTGCAACAACTTGAGGTGGAGCCGAACCTTTTCCGTGGTGCTGAAACCCGGATCTTCCAGTATGATCCCGAAACCAAACCACAGTCACTGGAAACACCTTCATCACCAAGAATCCAAATTCACAGCCATGTCATCGTGTTTTGTGACATGAAGGCGCCATTTTGGCAGAATGGGTTCCAGAAGGCACAACAGTGACCCAACATTATTATAAGGAAGACAAAGCTGAGAGAAAGAGTCAGGAAAAGACGGCTGAAATGTGGGGAATGGTTTCATTCTTCATCAGGACAATGCTCCTTCTCACACAGCACTTTCTGTGACCGACAAACACATTACTACGCTGGAACATTCTCCATATTCACCAGATTTGGCAATTTTTTTTCCTAAAGTGAAATTGGTGATTAAAGGAACACGCTTTGTGTGAATGGATGCAGGAAAGAAGAAAACATCAGAAACTGATCTGCTCCACACCTTCCACCAGTGGGAAACAAGTGATGCTTCATTGTGAATGAAGAGAATATTGAAGAGGACAAACATTAGAATTGTCAAATCAATAAATAAAAGTTATTATATCAGTCTCATTATTTCATAGACAGACCTTGTATATATATTTATAAATGTTTCAAGTTAAACCCAACATTTACACATTTTTTTATATTATGCTCTGTAGAAAATTTGTCAGTCAGATTTTTCTTATGATTTGTTAATTTTCTAATGAACTACAATGTAAAGTTTGGGGTACAAATTTGGTGAAATATATGTGAAAACATTTATACATTGTCATACACCCAGGAACATGGGAGGAGATATTAGATCTGGAGCCCAGAATATATTCACCTAGGAAGTCATTGGGTGACTCAACCTTCATTTGGCCATACTGACCTTTTTTTTTGGTGGGGGATTGTTAGGAATTAAAAACTTGATGAAATGTTTAATGGATGAAAATGTTCATTGGAATATAGAAGGTGAAATATAAAAGCAACACAATAGTCTATCAATCAGAGTAATGAGCATGATGGATGAGAAGTACATAAACGTAAGAATTCTTCCTAAGCTTCATATTAATAATCAGAGCCCTGACGATCGTTATATTCTAATTACATAACATTGTGTGTTGTACTGCATTGTGAAACTCCGATACACACAGGATTGGCAGAGCTCAATGCTAAAACTGATTCCAGGCAGACAGCTAAATACGATGTTGAAATACAATCTGCGAGCAGTATTATCTGCCAATTAATTTGTATTTCTTTCCAGCTACTTTGTGATTCTTACATCTGTCAGACGGGATAATTTGGGGCAGTCTTTCTTGACCTTTTTACCATGGGGGAACCCCTAAAATAACTTTCAGGTCTTTGGGGAACCGCTTCTATAATTCTTATATCCACAGCTCACAGTATATTAGTGTGGTGGTCAGTGGGAAGAATTCCTCTTACATTGCTGGCCATTGGGAAGAATCTCACCCTTACAGATAGCCAAAAAGATCATTGGTGTCACTTATACTGACCTGAGAGGGGCAAACTACTCTTAGCTCAAGGAACCCCCAGCAACCTTTGGAGGAACCCTGGTTGGGAAACACTGATCTAAAGGGTGACACTAATTTTATTAAACAGTTTTTATATAGCGCCAACATATTACACAGCGCTGTACAATAAATAGGGGTTGCAAATGACAGACAGATACAGACATTAACACAGGAGGAAGAGAGCACCCTGCCCCAAAGAGCTTATATTCTAATATACGTATGTATATGTCAGATTGTTCTTGTCTGATGTCTCAGGGCTAGTATTGGACTAGAATCCAGCATGTGTACAGCACTTGTCCGAAGTCGTTCATGGATCTGTCCTGGTGAACAATAAAGGATTTTAACACAGTTCAAAATGAACTGTGTTTTCTTGAACCAATTAACATCAGAACTGGAACCCTTTGTCCACCAATTGTAGGTTGGGCTGTTTCAAGCTTATAAATTTGGGTACGGAGACCAACCTTTTCTCCACATAGTCTTATATTGGTAGTGAACTTGCCTAAAGAAAGTTGTTTAAATTGGTTCATCTCAAAATGAGTCCATAAAGTCTGCATGATGCTGAGCTGTAACGAGTCAGTTCTTTTTTTACTTGTATTTATATAGATTGCTAGATTGTAAGCTCTTCGGGGCAGGGTCCTCTCCTCCTCCTGTGTCACTGTCTGTATCTGTCTGTCATTTGCAATCCCTATTTAAATAATATATTAAACAGTATTTATATAAATACTGTTTAATATTAGTAACAATAAAGGCACAGTGCATTACAAAGTCCATAGTCATGTCACTAATAGGGATGAGCCTTTGGCATTCTCGCGAAGATTTCCTGGAAGTTCTGATGGGTTTTGCAAAACCATCAGAAATCTGTATAGGAGGATTATAATGGCTGCATTCATTAATGCAGCTGCGATTCTCCTCCTCTCAGAGTCCCGTGCCATGCGGCTTTCGTGTATGAATGAACGTGGCTGTGGGAAAAATCAGAAGAGTTTTCCCACGCTGCATTCATTCGTGAGCGATACTCACACTGTGTTCCTGGATAGAGAAACTCTATCCAAGAACACATACAACTCGTAAAGGGCTGCAAGAGCAATCAGGGGAGCGGAGCTGACAGCTGATTGGTCTTTCAAGTCCCAAAAATTTGGTCTCACCGGCCACTGGCCAAATTTACAAAGGCTGTTTTCGCCTACATGTTTGGTAAGCAAGCACGGACAAATTTGCTGCGAGACCGAATTTAAAAAATTTGCTCGCCCATCCCTAGTCACTAACTGTCCTAGCCATAGTCATATGTCATTAACACAATCCAAGGTCAACTTTGAGCAGAAGCTAGTTAACAAATTGCATGTTTTTTAGATGTGGAAGGAAACTGGAGTACCCTGAGGAAACCCACACAAACACAGGGAAAGCATACAAACTCCATGCAGATAGTGTCCTGGCCAAGATTGGAACCTGGAACCCAGCGCTGCAAAGGAAAGAGTTCTATCCACTAAGCCAACCATGCTAACTTGTCATAGCCAGCCCAATGCAGATCCCTCCCCAGCCTCCAATGGACAATATACCCCCATCCTACTCATCGGAGGAATATAAAGGTTTTATCACCTGCAAGAAACTCAAACATTTTTGTCACCTCTCTGTTTCACTGAATATTCTAATTCAATTTACAGGTAAAAAAACATGAAAAAAAAATCCTGAAGAACCTGGTCTATACATTGTTATCACCTAGTGTTGGATAAACCAGGTGAAAGGCTAAGGTTGTCTTTTACAAGGCTATATTCTCTAATAATTCCCAAATATAATTATGTCAGGGCTGCCTCTTCCAATCTGCAGAGATCAGGGATAAAGGGATAACTACCTGTGGCCATCCCTAAATCAAGATCAAGGTTCAGCAGTATTGATATGGACTCAAGGACGCAGCCTTGTAAACTTCATTCTCAGAACGTTAAATATTAACACTGCACTGATCTGCGTCCCTGCTATCTGAGAACAGGGGTAACTGCAGAACAAATCACATTTATTGGTATTTATAGCCAGGGGATTTGTAGATGTCCATCTATTGCACCAACATCATATCATCAACCCATCACCACTCCCTTTATTTTAGTTTTTCATGTATATAGGTGCAAGATAGTAAGATCTGAGGAATGCACAATGCTTCTTTAGAATATTGCAATACATACCCATATGTACATACTTGTGCTATGGGGAAATAGCAATCGTTTGTTTCAAATGATCATTTTGTTCAGGTGGTAGGTCTTGGGTCAGCATACGTCTATGATAATCTTTATATGATGATTTTACAATATAGCAACATCCAATCGACCATATCTATGTTTCTGTTCTATTATCCTCTTAAAAGTTTATTTTTGCTCATATAAATTACATTTGAAAGGATCGGGGAGAGACAGAAACATTGACTTCATCAGCCCAGGGCGGCCTTCAGGGACATTCAATAACTTTTTCCATTGATCTTGCTTGGTAAACGATCACTTCCAATATCTCTAATTTATTCTTTTTCCTTTGCGCTGAATTTCTTCTTGCAATCAGTTTAGCTTCTTCTTTTGGGTCATTTTCTTCAGGCTCAGTTCCAGTAATAAATATTCATGAATAAATATTATAATATAATATATATAATATAATAATATAATAAATATTTATGATGGTCATACACTATAATGCAACTGTTCCATCAACTTTAAAAGTGTGGCCAGGTGTTCAGTATTATTAATCAGTTTTGGGTCCATATTTGTTTTAAAACAGGTAAAAAATCTGCGGTGCTCAATACAGTTCACATAAAGTTAAACACTCCTAACATTTGGCCACATGCTCCCCTACCTGAGCATTTTAAGGGTACCTTAGTCCCTCCTAGTGTGCGTTACTTCCTCCTAGATTGTAAGCTCTTCGGGGCAGGGTCCTCCTCCTGTGTCACTGTCTGTATCTGTCTGTCATTTACAACCCCTATTTAATGTACAGCGCTGTGTAATATGTTGGCGCTATACAAAATACTGTTTAATAACAATATTAATATTAATACTAATACTAATAATAATAATAATAATATGACACCCTCAACCCATTTCTATAAAATCCACACATTCTGCCTGATTCATTAAAGCTCTCCATGGCTGGAGAAGATGGGAGAAGCTCAGTCATCCAGCAAATCTAGAATAGATTTCTTAAAAATTGTTTGCTATTATTTGACAAATGTTTTCAGTCCTGGAGCAGATCAGGTTTGCTGGATAACCCAGATTCTCCCACAACAGTCTATCTTCTCCAGTCTTGGAGATCTTTAATAAATCAGACTCATAACTTTTAACTCACTCTTTACAGTGAAATCTGCTCTCTGGCCTTCTCTTCAGTCTTGTACTGTTGTATTGACTCCTCTCTTGGACTGATTTTGCTCACTCTGATTTCATTGCACACTGTGAGCTTTTCCCACTTTGCATTAGAATTTACACCGAACCAGATAGAGCTCTCCTCTTCCCCTGGCTGGAGGACATTCAGCATCATGTAGCCCCAGCCTGACTGCCCCCGTTCTGCTCTTTTCGTTGATTTCATTGATTTAATTTCCTCTGGTTGGCCAACATCATATGTGAGTGTTACCTAGGGTGGTCTGCATGGAATACCCAAAGGCCAACTCTTCTAGACCAACATTTGCCCATGACAGCTTTCAATGCCCCCAAATCTCAAAAATGATTTTGAAATGTTACCAGTTAATCCTCCCCAACACTAAACCTTAACTCTTTAAACTTGTTTTTTGTTTTCAAAAAAGTAGAGGCAAGAAAAACCTTGAAAAGATTCTATGTTAAAAGTAAAATGTTGCTAGAATAAAATGGATAAAAAGAATAAAAAATTGCCATTTTAATGCTGTACACAATTGTAATTATTGTTTATCAAACACATATTTTTATTAAAAAAAATCACAAAATCACAGATACAATTCAATCCTCCAAAAATGAGATGGATTGAGTAAATAAATACCAAACATGAATCCTTGACGTTGTGCTCATCTGTGAAATGGTAATCTACACTATCCATCATTGTCCATCATTGTGATGTCTTTATTTTATAGGTCAATTCTTTAAACTTAATGAATAACTTTGGCCCTATAAACACTGCAATATATAGAGGAGCTTTATAACACAGGGGAGCCCTTGAAATAAAGTTTAGAATCCTTGAGGGAAGATTCCAATGAAGTGCAAAGTCTCAAAAAGAAGACGTTACAGTTTATTGCAAAAATATCATAAATGTTACATTTTAGCTGCTTCAGAGATCTTCCTTAGAAGAAGAATTATGTCATCCCAGAGCAGTGTTTCTAAAACTTTTTAACACAGAGGAACCTTTCAAAAAACTTTCATGTCAGGGACAGAGGACTGTCCCTTTGCATACCCCCCATCTGCCCCTGATTTGGAGGGACTGTCTCTCTTCATAGCCCCCATCTGCCCCTGATTTGGAGGGACTGCCCCTCTTCATACCCCCCCATCTGCCCCTGATTTGGAGGGACGGCCCCTCTTCATAGCCCCCATCTGCCCCTGATTTGGAGAGACTGCCCCTCTTCATACCCCCTAACTGCCCCTGATTTGGAGGGACCGTCCCTCTTCATACCCCCCATCTGCCCCTGATTTGGAAGGACTGCCCCTCTTCATACCCCCCAACTGCCCCTGATTTGGAGGGACCGTCCCTCTTCTTACCCCCCATCTGCCCCTGATTTGGAGGGACTGCCCCTCTTCATACCCCCCAACTGCCCCTGATTTGGAGGGACCGTCCCTCTTCATACCTCCCAACTGCCCCTAATTTGGAGGGACCCTCCCCTCTTCATACCCCCCATCTGCCCCTGATTTGGAGGGACTGCCCCTCTTCATACCCCCCAACTGCCCCTGATTTAGAGGGATTGCCCCTCTTCATAACTCCAAACTGCCCCTGATTTGGAGGGACCGTCCCTGTTCATACCTCCCAACTGCCCCTAATTTAGAGGGACCCTCCACTCTCCATACCCCCCATCTGCCCTTGATTTGGAGGGACTGTCCCTCTTCATACCCTACAACTGCCCCTGGTTTGGAGGGACTGTCCCTCTTCATACCCCCCAACTGCCCCTGATTAGGAGGGACCGTCCCTCTTTATACCCCCCAACTGCCCCTGATTTGGAGGGATTGTCCCTCTTCATAACTCCAAACTGACCCTGATTTGGAGGGACTGCCCCTTTTCTTACCCCCCAACTGCCCCATAGGAGTGAGCTTCCCAACAGTAACTCCACCCCTCCTCACATGCCACACATAGAACATATTCTGCCCCATGCAGCATAGTGGGGCAGAATCTCTTTTAGAGGCATGCTGGGACTGAATGGATGGTTATGCCTACCGCTTGCATCAGGGCTGAGAGTCTTGAGAAGGGTACTGAGCTAGGTGCTATGATGTTCTCAGGAAGCCATGTACAGCACCCTGCCAGCCCCTCCCACCAGCAACAACCTACTGCATTAAATAGAGATGCACTGAGACCTCATAATGACCCCCATGGATTTGAAATAAGAATGCAGATAAAATTGTATTGAATAGGTTGTATTGTATTTAATAGGAGGAAGGCAAAAGAAGAACCATAGTAGAATACATTTCTGCAATCAAAACTTCCTACAAAGCCAGGTAGAAATATTTGTTTTGCAATTTAGTTCAGATTAACATGAATTCCGCTTCATATGTATCTAAATGGGAGGGGGACTTGGGTGAAATGCTTCAACAAGAGGATTGGGGTCAGATTTGGCGTACAATAGCTCATTGTAGTATTAATGCTTCAGCTGTGGAAACTAATTCTAAACTAACGATGAGATGGTACCATCCAGGCTTGCCAAATTTCAGTGGAATTGTACCGGTAATTGTTTTAGGGGCTGTAACACCTCAGGAACTCTTCTCCATAGTTGGTGTGAATGCCCCAAAATTAGGAAGTTTTTGGATGGAAGTATATCAAATTACATTATTATGATTACACAGTATTTATATAGCACCATCATATTACTCAGCGCTGTACAAAGTCCATAGCCATGTCACTAACTGTCCCTCAAAGGAGCTCACAATCTAATGTCCCTACTATAGGCATATGTCAATTAATGTAATCTAAGATCAATTTAGGGGGAAGCCAATTAACCCAACTGCATGTCTTTGGGATGTGGGAGGAAACCCACACAGACACGGGGAGGAACTCCATGCAGATAGTGTGCTGGCTGGGATTCAAACCTAGGACCTAGCACTGCAAAGGCCACCATGCTGCCCACATAGACCTCCACTCTTGAACTTAAAACCATCTATTTGTACTATGAAGCGAGTTAAGAACAATATGTCTTGGTTTTTAGTGAATGAGAAGATGAGGGTCACCATGGATAGAATACTACATGCCCATGGGGTGGGATGGATTATAGCCGACCATATAATTCTACCATCAGCAATGTTATTGATTACAGAGATTGCCTACTATTCCCCAATTCCCTTTGTGTCTTTGTTATATGTAGTAAAAGGTTTTGTATATATAAATGTTTCGGTAATTATAAATAAATAAACTGAATTGTAATTTCATGGAGTACCGGGGATGATAGAGTTGCTCATAAAAGATGAAATGGCGAGGATTACCTCCCTACAGTCACAAAGAAATCTTTTATTATAAATTCACTTGTTACCGGGAGAAACTTTTTTTTTTCTCACAAAGATAAAAGTTATACACAATGTTTGTGGAAGGGAAGTAATTCCAGTTATTGTCACTATTCCGAGGATTATATGATTGATTGATGATAAATTGTGGAATTCTTATTAAGATAAAATAAAAGGGGGATTAGTGAGGGGTTAGGGGAGGGGAGGTAAAAGATTCAACTATTTAGGGAGATTGAACTTCTACTAAGCATTGGTTGGAGGAGAACTAGCATAGCCCATGGGGTTAGTAGGTTAGGAAGGATGGATATAATGGAAGGTGCCTGAACTTGTATTAAATGTTATTATTATTGATTTGAAGTAGATTTACTGAATTTTTGGCTTGAGACGTTTTCTTTTGTTTGTGTGATATGCTTGTGTAAAATGTAATGAAAATTAATAAAGAATTTGAAACAGAAATATTTTTTTTGCTGAAGTTAGTTTTTAAAATTGTCTTCACCTGGATGAAAAATTCCAATGACAATGTTCAGAGAAGTGAATTGCAGAGTGTTACATTCTTGCTGCTGTAGAATTGTGGACTCACTGAATAATGATACAAAGGTAGGTTGTATATCATTAATACATTATTATTTCATGACAATTGGAAGAACATTTACATGGAAGGTTTGTATAACTCACCAATCGATCACCAATACCCGGACAAACTATCTCACCAATGTCAGACACAGATCAGCCCCTGGCTGCAACCTCTCATCACGTGATCAGATACAAAGTTACAATGTTGCAGTTTGATCACTGGAAGAGAAGACTGAAGAAATGTTTCCTCCTGCCTGCAGCAGACTGATAACATCATCTCTGAAAGACACACAGATAGAAGAGCTGAAAGTTGGAGCTTTTTAGAAATATTCTTGTTTCTGTATATTGTCAGGAGAAGAATCTTCTGTAAGTTCTGCTTCAATATGAAACATTTCATTATACAAAGAGAAACTATTCTGATCATAAATTTTACAAATGTTTACAAGAATCTCTATTGGCTCAATTTATAAAACAAGGAATCACACATTGCTTCAAACATTCCTTGGAGGGAATCTTCCAGGTCCGTGTGTTTTATTAGCAGTAAATGATTCCCACCAAGGAATCTTCCAGGTCCGTGTGTTTTAATAGCAGTAAATGATTCCCACCAGGGAATCTTCCAGGTCATGTGTTTTAATAGCAGTAATTGATTCCCTCTAGGGAATCTTCCAGGTCCATGTGTTTTAATAGCAGTAATTGATTCCCATCAGGGAATGTTCAAGGGAATGTCAGATTCCCTGTTGTTTATATAAAGTCCTCTATGTTCAAGTGGAATGTCCTATAAAGAGAACCTGTCACCTGCATGTGCTGGAAGTTCTGCTGCCCCTGTAAGCTCCTTTATATGTCTTTCTTGGCACAAGGCTGAGTTTGGAGTACAATTTCAGCAGGGCAGTGAAGGGTTAACACATGAAATGCTTTGTTTTCCTTGCACAGAATGGACAGGGAAGGGTTAAGCAGTTTGCAGCAGAGATAAGACTGGGAGGAGACCAGGGTTGTGCAGAATAACAAGAGGTTGTCACTGTGTCAGGCTCAGAGTAGCTGGGACCTCACTGGCAGCTGCAGGTAATCCCCTCAATGTCATTGCTTCTATCTGTGTGTAGGGAGCTCATTTATTTATTTCTAATTCTTACTTTATTCATTGTTGTAACAAAATGTAGGAATGATTTATTTAACGATTATAGAACTTTATTCTGTAACTGTGCAATGGTGCTCAGGGAGATCTGTCTGCAGAAGTCATATATAAGAGGAGAATTATAAGTCGGAAACCAAAAATTGAGAAGATTGGATCTGATGTAATAAAAGATCTGAAAGTCTGCCAGACTTATACCCAGGACAAGCAGATGGAATCCTGGCAGTGATGATTGCTGAATATGTGCACATGTTGCAATCTATAGATACAGAATTTATTATTATTATTATTATTATTATTATTATTGTTATTATTGTTATTAATAACAATAATAATAATAATAAACATGATTTATTTAGCTATGTGTGGTTATGGCTATAGAATGCCTATTGCAGCATCTAAACATATGCCAGCCAAAGCTTTGTATGCCAACCAGTGACTTTTTCTGTTTATTGATCTATGTGACCGCTGTTAAATTTTTAAAATGTACAAATCATATAAGAATAAAACCGCATCAGGATAATACTAATGCCGGCTTGATGGGATAACATACAGAATAGCAACTGGGAAATGCTGATGCTTTGCAATGCCAATGGGGCTCATCTACTAAACCAATAATCCTCAACCAGGGTTCTTCTAGAGCAGGGGTGTCAAACTCCAGCCCGGGGGCCAAATCTGGCCCCCACTTCCTTTTTTTGGTCCCCAATATAATCCTAAATATGAACAGCAACTGGCCTGCCGCTGCATTGAAAAAGTGCCGCTACTACTATTCCCAGCATCACTTGTGTCTATAGACTTTGCCTGTGTGTGGCCGCATTGGACTGTTTTATAGATGCAAATAATGTTGGGAATTTTAGTAGCGGAGTTCTCATAAGATTTAGCTCAGTATTGGCCGTGTCTGGCATTTCCAGCACTCCGCCTCAGCTTTTCCTTGCTACTCCAAGGCATGGACTTAAATGGTTGGATTTTCATAGAAGAATATTGTTATTATTATTGTTAGCCTGTGCAAAAAGGTTACCATTGAAATTTAACTCAGAAGGCTACAAATAGAGAAAGAGGCAGAAGATTTTTTCTTAAATAACAATTTAGAAATAATTCTTATGCCTCTTTTATAAGCTTGTTCCAGATTGAATGTGAAGCAAAACCTCTTTGTCTCCATATGAAAAGGTTTTATAGCTAGAGAAGGAAACATTTCCTCAATTTTTAATAAATTTCAAGGTTGGCCCGCGACTTTGTCTAAGTTTTTAATTTTGGCCCTCTGTGTATTTGAGTTTGACACTACTGTTCTAGAGGTGGCTGGGGGTTTCTTAAGCAATGAGAAATTTGTATCTCTCAGGTTAATTTAACTGAAATTTGTAAATGATCTGTAAGGGTGACATTCTTCCTACTGGCCAGCAATGTAAGAGGAATTCTTCCCACAGACACCACACTAATATACTGTGAGCTGTGTATAAAGGAATTATAGAAGGGGTTCCCCGAGACCTGAAAGTTAAAAAGTTTGAGAAAGGCTGATCTAAGCAAATTTAAGCTGTTCAATTTCACTTGCAAGGGAATATTCTCCTAAATTGGTAATTGCTGTAAAACTCATTTAGGAAGGAATCCCCAGGGACAAATAAAAAAACTTAAGGAAAACAGAAATTGCATTCTTTACATATAAACAAAGTTAGGTAATATATACCTTGCAAGGAGATAATTCAGTTTTCATATGTGAGCAGGCTGTATTCCATTAGTAATCCATTCAATAAAAAAGACAACCCAATGCATGTTCACAACACAACTGTGTATTGCATGGTTTGTGATTTGTTTTGTTGGCTGTTTTTGTCCCTCCTACTTCATTGGCAATTTTTTTTTTAAAGTTTGGGCAATGTGAGTAATAAAATGTAGAAAGGTGTGAAAGGCTCTGAAGGAGAGTGCAACGTTCTAATTTTTATAAAAAAAAAAGAAAGCTGCAGTGAACCGATGCAGAAGGGTTCTGCAATGTGCATGTGGGTTTATTTGTGCACAGCGAGTCCTAAAATATTCCAAACATTATTCCTCAGAATCGAGATTCTGATAAATGATAAAATTCTAGACATACGCTGACTTTTTTCTGACTGCACAGGTTTTTTTTGTATGCCAGGTATGTGCATTGCATTGCTTAGTGAGTTATTCACATTCACTGTAGCAACAAACAAATATTTTTACAAAAAGGAGTTGATTTAAAAATGTTTTCATGTTTACATAACTTTTACATTCACATGTTTTGACCCCTAATATTTTTATGGGAATTTAGTTTTGTTTTAGATGTTGACCTGCACATTTCATTGGGGTTGAGTGCTGGCTGTTCACATAGCAAGGAAACGTATCCACTTGCAAAGGATATAGCGCTTGGCTTAGTGAATGTGATGAGGCTGTCTTCATCCATCCAATCACATGGAAGGAAAAATCTGGATTATTGTTTTTTGTTTAGATTTTTCATGCATTTGATTGGGTACTTTTTACAGGGTGAACTATCATCACATTTAATAAACTAAATGAAATATTCCTTGCAAGGTGGTACCGTATTTTTCGGACTATAAGACGCACTTTTTCTTCCCCAAAACTGGGGGGGAAAAGTGGGTGCGTCTTATACACCGAATACACATTAAATATACCGGTAATTAAAAAAAATCATACTCACCCGATCCCGCGATGCTGTGGGCTTCTTCTTCTCCTCGCTCTCCTCCCGGCTGCAGCGCGTGTCTCCTCCTCCTCTGAGCGAGGAGAAGCCGACATGCATACCCCCGCGATCCCATAAGCAGGCTGATCCAGCCTGCTTATGGGATCGCGGGGGTATGCATGTCGGCTTCTCCTCTCTCAGAGGAGGAGACACGCGCTGCAGCCAGGAGGAGAGCCAGGAGAAGCCGACACCCGTGCCCCCGCGATCTCATAAGCAGGCTGGAGCTGGAGCGTCTTATAGTCCGAAAAATACGGTAATTCACCATCTTAAGTAAATGACCAATTCCTTTAGTAAATGAGCCCATTTATTTTTTTATATACTTTAGTAAATTAGTCCCATGCAAAAAAAAAAAAAAATGCTTAAATAGAAAGATTAGTAGGAATAGAAACACCAAATTATTCTGGAGCTGATATTTAACTATCTTCTTGTTCCGGTGAAATAACAATAATTATGATTTACCAAGGTTCCAGGTAAAAGCGAGCACGTGTTACTATGCAGTTCATACCTGAGGGGTTCTGTGTTTGTCCAAAAAATTGTCTTGTGATCCAGAGAAAAAAAATACAATACCAGCTGAGACATAATTATGCTTTTGCTGGGTAAATATTGATATTTGTTGCAATATAATTTGCGTCCTCAAGGTATGATAGGGAAGTTATGACTCCAACTAACCATTGGGTCTCTTGGAAATGGTCAGCTATTGCATCATTTCAGGTCCTAAAATGTACCCATTAACTTCAGATGATTTCCTCCTATGGCCAACCAACAGAAGATGTTTCCATGTGTCACTTTGGGCTTTACAGGTTCTTCTTCTGCAGCCAGCATCCATGGAAGCCCGGCCTCATTGCACAAGGGTTCAATGCACAGAAGCAAGACAGATGCAATATGCTTGCATGGATAACTTGCTTGCTTGTGCAATGCACCTTTGGCACCTTGATGGTTATCGGAGGTTCTGATGTTGCAAAACTGGACTGACTGCTTTTACCAAAACACAAACATAGCAAATGCTGCCCCATAAACCTGCCATACAGTATACAATCTTATATCATGTGCGCGCCTATCAAATCTTAAGAAAAGGCTTCAGCTCTTACTCATTTACCTAATAGTCTGCAGAATCAACTCATGCCAATAAATTGGGCCACACACTAATCCAGGGGTGGGGACCAGGGATCATTGCAGGATACATTTCAAAGCACAAATGTATTGTTGGCAGTTATGTAATATTTATCATGAATTCAGAAAATAAACCCATAATCTGCATAGCAAATGGATTACGTTTTATTGCCTTAAGTTTTTGCCCCTGATTCATCAATGAAATCCGCGCTCGCTGGAAGCGCGAACGTACGCGCGGCCATCGATCGCGGATTACCGCGGTCCGGACTCGAGTATGCGCGTACACTCGCCTCACTACCAGCCGGATTC
>NC_092862.1:144084909-144110912 GCF_032062135.1 Pyxicephalus adspersus
AGATCGCCAGTAAAAAGCTGTCGGATAAGCGCGGCTCCGTGCGCGAGCTTTTTCAGTTGCTGAATAGCGCGACCGCGTACGATTCCGGATCGCTAATACGAATGCGCGAGCGATAATCCGATTCTGCTTGATGAATCAGGGGCTTTGTCTTTGAATTGATGATAAGGATTACCTAACTGCAACAATAGATTCCATGCTTCGGAGGCTCTTCAGCAAATATCTTAGTAGTAAATGCAATTTTTCTACAACATGCACTTTCAAATTCTCTCCTAGCAGTAACCCACCCTCCCGTTCCTTAGTTCAGTGTACAACAAGGTCCAAAGGGCCACAGTTATAAGTTGGATTTGATTAATTACAGCAGTTTAGGCAGTTCAGGGAATTATTATTAATAAACCATATTTATATAGCACCAAAATATTACGCAGTGCTGTACATTAAGGGTTGAAAATGGCAGACAGATACAGACAGTGACACAGGAGCGGACCCTGCCCAGAAGAGCTTACAATCTAAGAGTTATTACTTAGCTCAGCAAATGTGATGAAAATTCACTTTGCAAAGAATATACAATCATGTTCAATATTTCACATTTTTTAATGTATTTAGCTGATTTTACCTTCTACTTTGATTTTACTTTATTGATTTTTGTGTTAGCTGCTAAAGAATATTGGGGTTTAACCCATTTTTTCCTTCTCTGGATGCTGGGATAAGTTTAGGATTCATGCCGTGTCATTGAATGAACTATGCAGCTACTTGTAAATACTTGTCAGAACATAGATTAGAATTTTCTATAGCGTAGATGTAATGGGACAGGAAAAGCAGCAGCCAGGACAGTAAATGTTCCTCTTTGAATTATCAGAACTCTACACAGCTCCAGTCTGACATTTTTTATAGTCCTTTTATTTAAAAGTCTTTATCTTGGTCAAATGATGCTGCAGGGTGCTCTTCCTCTTTGCCTTTCTCTGACCATTGCTGACATAATGGTAGTGATGCCACTTTTCTGCACCAGAACATTGGCCCTGATTTATTAAAGCTCTACAAAGCTGGAGAGGATACATGTTCATCAGTGAAGCTGGACGATCCAGCAAACCTGAAATGGATCTGCTCCAGGATTAAAAACATTTGCTAACAAATAGCAAATGACTTTGAAGAAATTCATTCCAGGTTTGCTGGATCACCCAGCTTCACTAATGAAAGTTTATTCTCTCTGGCCTTAGAGAGCTTTAATTAATCAAGTGAATAAAGAGCAACATGGTGGCTCCCCATAAGGAGGTGGGCCCAGGTTACCCTTCATTCATTTGAAGGAGTAGTCTTAGGTTAAAAAAGATAAAAGTCCTTAGAAAGATGAATAAAATGAAATGCATAGGACCCTCAGTTGACCCCCAGAGGAAATCAATTAAAAAAACCAAATTTGCTTTAACGAGGGAAAAACTAATTTCTGATCCCCTAAAGCAATCGGATATTCTCTGGACCTCTTTTTTTATTTATAACCTTTATCACTTGTAAATGTATTCTGTACATTGTAATATTCCATCCTTAAAACAATCAACTGGAATGGCTAGAATAATTCCTAAGGCAGTGTAGTCCACATTTTAGCCCATGCTGTAAAGAACCCCTTCCATATGGAGATACCCCTTCCTATGCAATGACCTTAAAGTAAAACGTTTTGCACCAAGCTGCCTACAAGGGGATCATATCCCCACCTAAATGTCTTGGGTTTGGGTTGAATGATATTGGGTATCATTCAACCTGGAAGATTGTGCACATCCGGCAAAAAGAGAGACATTACTCAGATGGAGATAAATAATGAATCCCAAGCTGCTTTTTTTTTTTTGTTGGGGGAACATTATTTTTGGGAACACTGCTCAGACTCTGGGCAATGAGAGGGGAGATGGGAAAGTTTAGTAACATCATTTACTAAATGCTGCTGGGAATTTGGAATGGGAATATGGAGTTTCCTATGCAAGCCCGCACTTATCCTTTAATGGGAGTGTTCATGGCAAAGGCACCCCAGCTCCTTACTGTACTTTATTTATGGAGCTGACAGGAAACATTCCTCCCTATAGAACACAATGACAGCACATTCCAGCACAGTCCAGGAAACCCGCGACGTTTGCATTCCTGTTTTAGGAAGGATTCTATAAAACTTCAGAAAGGAAACTTGGAGATATGACTCCAACTATTAATATTAAATAGTATTTATATAGCACCAATATATTACACAGCGCTGTACATTAAATAGGGATACAGATACAGACAGTGACACAGGAGGAGAGGACCCTGACCCAAAGAGCTTACAATCTAGAAGGTGGTTGCACACAATAGGAGCTTACAATCTAAGTGTAATTATATAGGTAGTGCCAAAATATTTTTCAAATTTTTAATACAAAATAATTTACACAAGCTATATTCTCTGCTTCCTGCTGTCAGCTCTGGAGCTGAACACAACCTAATACCGCTATTTACATCTCCGTCTTTACTTTCTTCAAAGAACAATATAAAAGACACAAGTTAATGCAGCGCTGTATTCAATTATACGTAAGATGAAATAATAGGTTGTGCTATAGGAAAAAGCTGTGTATATGTTAGAAGTGGATGGGCAGAATACCCAGCTATTGGCAGGTTAAATAGCTCATGTGTATGAATTTATTCTGTGTATTTAGCTATTTGTCTGGAGTTCAGCTTTAACATATCACTTCTATTTGATAGAATTCATGAATTACCTATTGGATGACTATAACATCAATGTTTGGTTTTGTTTTACAGCCTCCAAGATGGCTCTGATACTCCCAATTCTCCTGGCTGTATTGGCTTCTGTTCTCGGAGGTCTCTACATGTTGGGAATGTTCCGTAAAAGAAGACCCAATGAGCCACCATTAGACAAAGGCACCATCCCGTGGCTAGGCTATGCCCTCGAGTTCCGTAACAACACAGCTGCTTTCTTGCAAAGGATGCAGAAGAAACATGGAGATATCTTCACAGTTCAGATCGCCGGCTATTACTTTACCTTTGTAACAGATCCCCTCTCCTTCGGGCCCATCGTCAGGGAAGCCAGGACCAAGCTGGACTTTGAGCAGTTTGCTGCGGAGTTGGTAGCCAGGGTGTTCGGCTACCATTCTGGAACCAATGACCATAAGATGCTGGAGAAAGCCAGCACAAAGCACCTCATGGGTGACGGTCTTGTAGTCATGACCCAAGCTATGATGGACAACCTCCAAAACTTGATGCTTCATAATGTTGGTGCTGGAAACAGTGAAGGAAAATGGCACCAAGACGGCCTTTTCCGCTACAGTTACAACATTGTCTTCCGAGCTGGCTACCTGGCTTTGTTTGGAAATGAGCCTCCTAAAGGCAAAGAAGGCCTGGAAGCGGCCAAGAAACACGATCGCGATCACTCAGACGAACTGTATGACGAGTTCAGAAAGTACGACAAGTTGTTTCCACGTTTGGCATATGCTGTCCTGACACCAAAAGGCAAAATGGAAGCTGAACGACTGAAGAGGTTGTTCTGGAACATGCTTTCCATAAAGAGAACCCTTCAAAAAGAAAACATCAGCGGGTGGGTCACTGACCAGTTCCAGTACAGAGCTGAAAACGGAATGCCAGAACATATGCAAGATAGATTCATGTTTCTGCTTCTGTGGGCCTCTCAGGGTAACACCGGACCTGCATGTTTCTGGCTTCTTCTTTATCTCATGAAAGACCCGGAAGCTATGCAAGCCGTCAGCGAGGAAGTTCAAAGAGTTCTTAAAGAAACTGGGCAAGAAGTCAAACCAGGTGGACCACTCATCAACCTCACCAGGGATATGCTGCTGAAGACCCCCATCCTGGACAGCGCGGTGGAGGAAAGCTTACGTCTTACAGCTGCCCCCGTACTCGTAAGAGCCGTCAAAGAAAACCTAAACCTCAAAATGGCCAATGGAAAGGAGTACGCCATCCGTAAAGGTGACCGCGTGGGCCTTTTCCCATATACCGCAGTCCAAATGGATCCAGAGGTCCATCCCGAACCTGAGAAATTCAAGTACAACCGCTTCCTCAATGAGGACGGCAGCAAAAAGACTGAATTCTACAAAAATGGAAAACGACTCAAGTATTTTACAATGCCATGGGGAGCCGGTACCACCATTTGCCCCGGGCGTTTCTTCGCAGTCAATGAACTTAAGCAATTTGTGTTTCTGATGCTCACGTATTTCGAGTTTGAGCTTGTGAATCCTAATGAAGAGATTCCACCCATTGATCCAAACCGTTGGGGTTTTGGAACCATGCAACCCACCAAAGATATCCAGTTCAGGTACAGATTACGCTACTAGACCAAGAACACAACATCCCAACAAAAACATCTCTTTAACATATAAATATAATCTGAAAATTCTCATTTATGGGGAGATAATACTAAAAGAACTATCTCGGACGGTGTGAAATGTCCATTCAGGTCTATAGGAAGTTTCATTTCTTTTGAAATCCTGAACTTGATTGGGTTTTTGAAGACAACACATTCTAAAATTTCAGCCTCAAAAGTGCAAAATATAGCAAAGTATTGTAAGCAAAGAAATTGTATAGCTGCACAGTTTTGTAATACGAAAATGTTTTTCTTTGTTACTGATAAAAGGAATGATAACCACTAAAACTTAAAAAAATGGAATATATATATTGTGTAAAATATAATACAGATATAAATTCACATTCTGTGTTTGCTTTAATGTCATATAAATCATTACTTTCTTTTTTTATTTTCCTGTTTGTATTTATGAATTGTTTTTATCTATAGTCACTGCAGCAAAAATTCCAATAATTTAGCTAATGGCCATGCATTTGCTGATCTTCTGCTGATGCCACCTATAGGGCTGTCATGCTGATCCAATGGGTTTACGGGCAGGAATGCAGATCAGGAGTCCAGAATAAGCCGGTAACATAGAAAGTATTGAGGGCAGAGGATCAGCATGACACCAAGTGAATGAACTAGAATGGTAGACATTTTTTGCATGAGCCTTCAAAATATATCCCTACAATACAGCTCCATGCCAAGGAGCCATTAAAAAATCTGCCAGGGCCAAATTTGTACTTTTTTCTCCCCTAGGCCAGCTAGCTGGTGCTCGGGGGGCAAACATGGGAGGGCGCCATGATGATGGGTAAAGGTCATTGGTGGGATCCATGATGGCTGTTGGCAGGACAACTCAATGCTAAGCGCTTTTATGTGTAATAATGAAAATTTTACAACAATGATAGCAATACAAATGTCGCTTCTAGTGGCCATGGAACCCTAGGCCGGGGTCTAGGTGACCTTATGAGAAAACCAGGCCCATGCTGCTTATTTTAGAAGTATTAGAGCAAAATAACAATCTGAACATTATTATTATGAAACTGGATTTATATAGCGCCAACATATTACGCAGCGCTGTACATTAATTGAGGGTTGCAAATGACAGACAAATAAAGACAGTGACACAGGAGGAGGAGAGGACCTGCCCCGAAGAGCTTACAATCTGCAGAAACTAATACTTCCCCGAGTGTCAGAATCCTCTTTTTAGTCACTACAAAACTAATGATATCAGAAGTCTGGTAAGAGAATTGTGGGACTGAACCACCAAGCCTAGTAATAGACGTTAAGTTCAACATTTCAAAATGTCCTAGAAGTGGAGGATTTTTTATGTTCAGGATTGTATTGACTTTCTGAACAAAAAGGGCTTTATTTTTAAATTATTCCCATGTAATTCACTGTAGATATGTTCAAACTTTTTGCTTACAGAAGTCATTTACTATGATGACAGCTGTGCACTTTTGAGATTGTCCACTAGATGGCAGAACAAGTCAGTATTTTTAATAAGAAGTTGATGATTTGTCTGAATTCCCTACTTGCAGTTACAATATTTATAGCCCTCTTGTCACGTACTGCTAGCAAGGGTGGGGGCGTAGAACAATAATAGTATATACAAAGATTATCATTTTCTTCACAGAATTTCAGACACATTGGGCCTGATTTATTAAAGTTCTCCAAGGCTGGAGAGGATACACTTTCATCAGTGAACCTGGGTGATCCAGCAAACCTGGAGTTCCTAAAAGTCATTTAATATTAGTTAGCAAATGTTTTCAATCCTGGACCAGATCCAATCCAGGTTTGCTGGATCACCTAGGTTCACTGATGAAAGGGTATCCTCTCCAGCCTTGGAGAGCTTTAATAAATCAGGCCCATTGATGGGGGAATAATTTATATATAGAGCCCAAAGACACTCAATACTATAAGAATGGCAGAAGGCGGTCCATGAAAAGCTACTGATATTAGCTTTACTTTGTATTCCAATAAAATATTTTTATCCTGATTTTATTTCCAGTGCACTTATTGCAGATTTTTTTGAGCAACAAAAGCATTAATAATGTCTGAGCCCTCTTCTTCTATGAGTTCCCCTTTATTGGCTAGACTTAGAAATGTCATTGAATTTGTCCTGTGGTCTGGAAGCCAATGGCGCCCCCTAGTGAGAATGAACCTTAAAGACTTTTCTGGCTGTGTATGTGGGATAATTGCAGTTTAAAACAGAATTAAACTAGAAAATTAAAAAAATGGAAAATAACTGCAAATCTTTATTTCAGGAGAGACACACTATTGCTGCAATAACACAAACTTACCTCTCTTTTCTCAGTCTTCTCTAATATATACACTGGCATGTGTAATCAGTGTACGTCATCAGCATACATCTGGGCTGCACTCAATAATGCATGGGTGTTACTTTATTCTGGCCTGGCCAATCAAAACAGACGAAGATTGCAAATCCAGTGTGAATTATTTAATCCCAAAATCACCACAGAGAGACTCTAAGGCTGTTATATGTATCTGTTCTGTGTGGTACCCCACTGCTCTATCCATAAAGATGTGAATTTCGGCTGACATATACGTGTATCCTACAGTAACCCCTGTATGTACATTAGGAGGCTGGCAGTATGGTAAGTCCCTGCAGGCTGCAATTTCAGTTCTTGAGATTTTTGAGGATGAAGTTCTCCATAGCATTTGGAGCTGTGAGGTTTGTTTGATAACTCAAGTATAACTATTTAAAATACATAAAAACTTGTGTTAGGGCGACACCCCCTGACAGGTGACGTAGTTGAATAAAGTCCATCAAGTTCACCCCCTAGGGAAATAAATCCCAGATATAAAAATAATATCCCAGATATAAAACCCTACGGCCATAGTTGGTCCAGAGGAAGGCAAAAAAAAAAAACCCTGGTACAATTTGCTTCAACACGGGAAATAATTCATTCCTGATTCCATGAGACAATCAGATGTTCCCTGGATCAGCAGTCTTTGTTATCTTTATTTTAAATACTTAATCCCCAGTTATATTCTGTGCTTCTAGAAACCATCCAGCTTTTTCTTATAGCAATCTATAGAACTTGCTGAAATTACTTCCTGAGGGAGCTGATTCCACATTTTCACAGACCTTACAGCAAAGAATCCCTTCCTTATCCGGAGCTTAAACTTCTTTTCCTCCAGATGCAAGTAGCGCCCCCTTGTGCTTTGTAATGGCATTACAGTGATAAATCTGGAAGAGAGTTCTCTATATGTACCATTTATATATTTATACAGGGTGATCATATCCCCCCTTATACGTCTCTTCTCAAGGGGGAATAGATTCAGTTCAGCTAATCTCTCCTCATAGCTGAGCTCCTCCATTCCTTTTATTAGTTTAGTTGCCCTTCTCTGCACTCTCTTCAATACCACAATATACCAAAACTGGACGGCATATTCCAGATGTGGTCTGACCAATGCTCTGTACAGGTGACATGAGATTACCTGGTGTTTCCTGGACTTCACCAGAGCCCTGAACTACTTTCAAACAGGTAAAACACCAGGTTGTGGCCCCCCCAGGCTCTCCCTACCAGGGGCGAGCGGGGCAGAGAGTTTCAGTGTAGGGGCAGCCTGGGATCAAGTACCAGGGCCAGGAGGCAATAACTGTAGTTAGAGCAGGCTTGGGGTCAGGATCAACCCAGGTTTTGAGAAGTCAGCTGGCAGAATCTCATTGGCAGGTATAGATAGCCAGCTGAGGATCCAGCAACCAAAGCCTCAAACTACGGAGGTTTAAATAGGACCAGCAGCCAATAGCAGGGCAGGATTTAATCCAAGAACCAATCTATTCATTGGCTGCAGCACAAATTTTAAAATCCCCCTCAGCTGTGTGCAGCCTCAGTGCTTGTGCAGGGGATGCCGAGAAACATAAAAACTTCACAGGTAAAGGGAAGCTGGGGATGCTGCTAAACCGAGGATCTGAGAGCAGAGTGGAAACAAATTGACAGCTCATAGATTGGCCACAGATTTACTATGAATGGGATTAGCCATCAACAGCTGTCGTGCAATTTTGTTGGTGCTATTCTTCACAACTGAATGAATCTAGTCAGTCATTTAAACCTTTAGCTTGTAAAGCTTTTGTTCCTTTGGAGAATTTTTCCTTTAGTATCTGTCTTGAGAATGAACAAAAATTAAGGGGGGCATGAGTAAGGGGCAACTCCATGCTAATAACCTCAGTAGGGGTGAAAAATCCATAATATTAACCCGAGAAGGGGAGGGCAACTCCATAATAATGACCATAGGGGGCAACTCCATGCTAATAACCTCAATAGGGGTGACAAATTCATATTAATGACTATGGAAGGGCTCAACTCAAAATAAATGGTCATGGAAAGGGCCAACTCCATATTAATGACCATAGGGGGCAACTCCATGCTAATAACCTCGGTGGGGGCTGCTATTCCATATTGACTATAGAAGGGGACAACTCTATTAATGGCCATGGAAGGGGGCAACTACAAATTAATGACTATGGGGGGGGGGGGCGGAAACTCTATGTTAATAACCCTGATTGGGGTGGAAAATCCATATTATTGACTTTGGTGGCAGTCAATATTAATGACTCTAGAAGAAGACAGCTCCATATTATTTACCATGGGGTGGGGGCAACTCCATATTAATGACCCTGGAATGTGGCAATTTCATATTAATGACCACGTGGAGGCAACTCTGTAATAATGGCCACGTGAGGGCAACTCCATATAATTGACCATTGGGGGGCACTGCATATTATTGACCATTGAGGGGCAACTCTATATTAATGACCATGGGGAGGGGGCAACCCAGCCTTAGTAAATGTGGAGGAAATTCCCTTTGCAAACAATACCCTCTAAAAACAAGATGCATTCATATGATTGGTTGATTAAAATCAGCACAGCTTCATCTCATTCACTAAGCTAAGTGATAATTCCCTTGCAATGTGCACAAAGTTGGTTGAATTTAGCTGGAATTGCTTAGCAAGGTGGAAATCATTTCACCACTAATTCAAATGTCTTCCTTAGTTCTAATGATTGTTAGGAACATACAAGTGACAATTGAAAATCCAGCCATCGATAATCCGGTTCCTTCAGATTCCTGGCATGAATTTCGGATCACATTTTTAATACAGGGACTGTAGTACACTGTTTGACCACTGATGTTTTGGTGGCACTGTTCTGCAGAAACAGCTGTTGCTTGCTACACTAAATACACGTTGAGACGTCCCTGCGGCCTGGAACTGTGCCAGATGTGCGCGGAGCTGCGAGAGGAAGACTGGCCTGTGTGTGGAGGTATAACCTTCAAAAATTTGGATTTTTCGAAAATCTGGTACTTCTCAGGTCCAGAGGTTGCCGGATTTTTGATTGTCAACTGTACCCCAATATCTATCCAATCTTCTCTCTCCAGTCACATCATCAAATATGTCCCTGCAGATGTCGATTGTCCAAGAACAGGAGAGAGATGGTTTAAGTTCTACATGCTGTAACAAAATCTCACCACCAGATGGCGCAAAAAACCTTCTGTAATTATGCGAACTTTTCATGTGCAGCCATCACCATGTGTTGGATTTTGTAAATTTACTAAAATCTAAAAAGGTATAGTTTAGGCTCCATTTATAAAGTAGTAAATCTGACATTCACTGAAACATGAGAATCAATAAAATAAATTAAATTTATAAAATTATAAAATTCAGGAGTGAAGCTGGTGGTGTCCCGTGGTGTGCTCCCTGCATAACGTTGTGATTGGTGGAGAGGCAGTCACATGACTTTTACAGGTGACGTGGCCCAGACTCTCCTCCTCCGCGGAGCTTTCCTATTGGGATTTTCAAGCAAGGAAAGCTTGAAACACATTTATTACTTTATAAATATGCATTTTCTCTATCAGGTATTACAGGAACCTTTTATATAGATTTTGGGCTGCCAGAGCTTGGACACAGGAAGGAGGAATTGGAGAAAACTCTGCTATACCAAGCACAGAATAGAACTCAAACTGTCACAGCTACCAATGATGACCTAGTACTGGATAATGCAGAGGTAAACCCTAACTGAATGATATTGTGCATGCCCAGTTTATTATTTTTATTTGTTTTTATAATTTTTGTACTGTTTTGCAATTCTGTGCTGCTTTACATTTCTCTGGTTGTTCTGATGGTGACAATAGTGGGCCATGTCTGCTAAATGTGCGCTGAAATGTGCGCTTTAATTAGAATCCTGTATGACGCGGTGACAAAACAGGAGCACAAATGTGAGGAATTGAGATGTCTACCTTGTCTAAACTAGGACGTTACTGGCAATGCAGATTAACATAAAAAGTTGTGCATTGCTGCTTCAAGTTTGATTTTGGTCATAGAGTGCCTGATGGGCAGCACGGTGGCTCAGAGGTAGCACTCTTGCCTTTACAGCGCCAGGAACTGCATGGAGTTTGCAGGTTCTCCCCATGTCTGTGTGGGTTTCCTCTGGGTACTCTGGTTTCCTCCCACATTCCAAAAACATGCAGTTAGGTTTATTGGTTTCCCCTCAAAATTGACCTTAGACTGTAATAATGACATATCACTATGGTAAGGACATTAGATTGTGAGCTCCTTTGAGGGACAGCTAGTCACATGACTATGGACTTTGTACAGCACTGTGTAATATGATGGCGCTATATAAATACTGTATTATAATAATAGAACGTTTAGAATAAAAAATGTATACATTTAAACCTACATGCCCAGATATGCTGGGTAAGAGGTGACAACGTTACTGTACGATTTTACAGCAGAAAGAACAGTGTTGTCACCGTTTACAGGAAGTGAAAAAATACCAAATCTACTGGCAGGATCAACAGATAATAAAATTTTGTTATAGACTCAGAAAACCGCTGTGTTGATGCTTTGACAGACTGCAGCCTTTATGTCGTTTTGTAAAATCTTGCCTATAGCTATGTTATAATGGAGCATCAATCCTACGTCCTTGTCCAGATATAAAAGGAACGCAGCTGCAGAGCGTTCCGCCCCGGGCTCTGTGCGCGATTTCTTCCATCCAGCCCCAGGAATGAGCTGTCATCCTGCTCAGCGTACATTGTCCATGCAGCTCCGTCCCTTCTCCCCACAGCCGGGACTTCATTCCAGGACCGGCCGCTGCATTCTGCCCTGTGAGGAGTACCTGCCGTCACCCTGCCGCACATCCCATGCCGGGGTCATTATTATTCTGTACAGCGGAGAGAACTTTACCCAAAGAATTTACAACTCTGAGAGCTGAAGGTATGTAAACTATTCCATGCATGGAAAATTCTGCCTTATTCCCAGCGCTGCACCGCGTCGGATCATCAGAGGGCGGCTTAAACATCTTTGTAAAAAGTCTTTACCAATTTCTGGAGACTCGGGTGGGCTTTGCTGACCCGTTCCTGGAAATTTGTGCAGCCAAACGCACCTGATATCAAATATTCCGTTGTTTGTAAACCTGGGAATTCCTGAGAGGTTGTTGATGGATCAGGGATCAAATCATTGGGTATAATTCCCCCCGGGCCGCAGCAGACGCCCCCAGAGCAGAATGACCGATAGGGATGAGCTGAGCGGAAGATTATAAAATGTGCAACACAAAAATTGTCAGTTTTGCTGGTTGATTTTATGATTTTTTTTTCTCTTTCTCATTTTCTATATTCAGAGGTGATGTAATGTAAAATGTAATTTGGCTTTTGTTTTCTTTGTAAATTGTGCGTTGTTCCCAACGTAGCATTGACTGGTAAAACGATATGTGATTTTTGTGTAGTTGATCATTGCACTGACCCTTTAGAAACATTTCTTATTTTACTTTTATCTTATTATTTCATTTTTTTTCCTATCCTTTTTTTCTTGTCCAATAATATCAATAATGAGGATTTGTTTCTTGGCACAAAAACAGATGGAAGAAGCTTCCGTTACCCTTCGGGGCCATTTAAAGAAATTGCACCCTAAAACTACCAACAAACAACTTTCACTTTTCTCGTTGACTTTGAGGCTTTCTTGGCAAAAAGTTTTAGATTCAGGAGGAACGGGGAGATTTTGGTGAAATCTGCTGTAATATTCACACTGGTGGTGGAATTTGTAGAAGATTCTGATTTCACGTCGAGAAAAAATGTTCTTTTATCCGTTTTATATTATTTATCTATTTAATGTTTATTGGCTACACCATGTGATGATAATTGTGAGGACCCCCCAGGTGTCTCCAATAATGGGCACTGCTGATACTGCAGGATTTAGGAATATTTTAGACAATTGTACTCTTCCAGCCATGGTGTGGAGGAACAGGAAAGGCCAACACGGAACTATGACCGAGCCCGGCCGACCGCCTTTTGGATAAATGAAATGTCAAAACCAAAGATTCTCATCCAACACCAGAACCCGACCTGACAAATGTAGTTTTGGTTGCAAATAGCAATTGGCAGAATACAAAATATTGTAGACACCATTCCTAGTAGGGTGAAGGCTGTTATGGCCACAAAGGAGGGAAAATTCACACTGATGGCACCGGTATACGAGTTGGTATATGCTTGGCTTAGGAGCTGTGGCCATATTTCATTTAGTTTAAGGGACGTATTGGTTTTGAAATGGGCCAAATGGGCCATATTGTGCCAAATGGTTCTGGACTTTTATGTTCCAAGGGGGCCATCCAATATTGGGGTGGTTTATCTTCCGCATGCCATGAGGCATTTCCCCCTCTCTGGTATTCCACTAACCCGACTCTCTCCTCTGTAATCTATTATGAATGCTGCAGCCAGACTCATCCATCCTACCCACCTACCTACCTACCCACCTACCCCATACACAGCCTTCCCACTTACCTACCTCATACACAGCCTTCCCACCTACCTACCCTATACACAGCTTTCCCACTTACCTACCCCATACACAGCCTGCCCACCTACCTACCCCATACACAGCCTTCCCATCTACCTACCTACCCCATACACAGCCTGCCCACCTACCTACCCCATACACAGCCTGCCCACCTACCTAACCCATACACAGCCTGCCCACCTACCCCATACACAGCATTCCCACCTACCTACCCCATACACAGCCTTCCCACCTACCTACCCTGATAGAACATTCCCCCCCTAGCCGCTCTCTTCGCTCACCCAATGAACTACTAATGACTTCCTCACTCATAACCTCATCACACGCACGGCTCCAAGACTCTTCTAGAGCTGCCCCGACTCTCTGGAATGGTCTCCTCGTCCTATTCGGCTTGCTCCTACTTTTTCCACATTTAAAGTAGCCCTCTAAACCCAACGCTTCACCCTCACCTACCCCTCTTCTTCTGTCTCCTAAACCCTCACTACTTCCCCACCACTCCATATCCCCCTCCTATTGTGTGATACTTCCCCTCCTCCTAGATTGTAAGCTCTTCGGGGCAGGGTCCTCTCCTCCTCCTGTGTCACTGTCTGTATTAGTCTGTCATTTGTAACCCCTATTTAATATACAGCGCTGCGTAATATGTTGGCGCTATATAAATATAATATAATGATAATAAAAATAATGCCATGCTGCTGCCTTGGTAGCTGGGTATTGGTACCCCTAATGTGTTCATTCTACATAAGGATAAGATCTAAAGACCACCGCCCTGCACCGGGTCCCCACATCCTCCAGAACCCCCATTGAAGTTTGAATTCTGAGGAGCTTATCACAAGATGTCCGGATGTCTTTTCCCCACAAATGACAAATTCTGGGTATTTCCGGAGTCACCAGATCTATTGTTTTTTAGAATTTCACAATCGGATATTTTGGATAGTAGTCTTGCCTTGTATCACTGGGGTCCTGAGTCCAACTTCTGTCAAGGTGCTATTTGCATGGGGTTACCTTATCATATTGCCCCATATTTGTTTTACCCCCCCCTCAGTCTATGGGTTGTGTTGGTTTGCTCAAATTAGAGTGCTAGCTCTTGTACACTAATCCCTGCTGGGAATGTTTTGCACCATCCAGCATTTTGCTATATAAATGAATGGGGTCGCTGGGTCTTCCTGCTGGCATCCTGCAGCTTCACATCTATGAACAGGATGACAGGGGAGGGGGTGCTGGGTGGCCGGTGGCCAGGACTGGCCCTGTTTTATATGTCCTGTAGGTTGCCGCCTGTTCACACATCACAGAGACTTCTGCCTGACATTGTACAGTAAGTACCTCTCATCCCTCTCATCGGGGGGCAGATTGTCATAAGCCACAGGGGGGCGAGATTTATTCCTAAGGAAAAATGCAACCTTGCAGAATTGGGGGGAGGTCATGTGACCATTGCGGGCAGCTTGATGTTACCTTTTTTGAATTTTAAAGAAACCCTGTCCTGTGACGACTATGCTGACCTCTCCGGCTGAGAATGCCGATTGCCTGGCTGTCATACTGATGATTTTGGTGTTATTTAAACTCTGGATCTTTCACTTGCTGCATGCTTGTTTCAAATCTGTAATTCTGCTTCTTAGACGTCAAGCAGAGACAGACACATGGAATTCTTTTAAAGAAGCCATAAAAGCGGCTCCTGGGTTTTTTCCCAGGACAGATGTACCTTTAGGCTCAAGGTGCCATTGTTTGGCCAAAAGTTTAGGGGTGATTTTATGTAAAAAAAAAAGGGTCCAAGATTCATCCTCATTTAATGTCATGTGCCATTGTTATTCACAGGAGCTGTAAAATGTGCCTGTACTGCAGGTAGCGGGTGAATGTTGCAGATAAAGGATTTAGGCTGAGGTCCTTGTTCAGTGAATGTGTGCAATCTAGAGTGACTTCTGCAGCAATCATTGGTTGATTACTATACACTAAGAGATTCATCATTTAGAAAAAGTGAATAAATAAAAGCATTCAGTGCTGGAAAATAATCATAAATGAATGATTCAGACCTGTGAATTCCCCAACTGGCTAACCCGATCAGAAAAGGGTACTGCCAAATCCACTGTACAGGTAGGAAGTCCACAGGACTGCAGCATATTAAGAAAGAAGTGAATCTGACATTCACCAAGCAATTAAAAAATGATAAGTCATCCATTAACACACATTCACTTGGAAGACTCACCAACTGTAGCATTATAAATTGCATTCTTTTTGCATTTTAAAATGTGGGAGGATTGAAATGACAGCTCCAAAGCCTTCACTAGAATCATGCTTGTAATGAGATTTACATTTTGGGAAATAATGTTTTATTATAACCCTGGGTGCTCAGTCCTTTTCCTAATAAATGGATGTGGTTCCTTTTTTCTTGCTCTGTTATAAAAAGATTTCTGGATGAGTCTGAGAAAAAAAATCAAATTTTGTGTTATTTAAATAGAGCCATGCCCAGCACTCCTAGGGAGTTCACACTCTGTGAAAATCTTTCACTACTTTGTAACATTACAGGTGAAAAATGCATAAAAACCCCAAGAAACCCCTAACCCTCGGTTTATAATGCAGCCATGCAGAACAGTACTGTGCAGCTCCCTTTATGCATTAAGCCCAGATAGCCCTGGCTGCAAGTGCTAACCCAACTTTAGTTGTATGGATTTACCAAACTCTAAATAAATTTGTTTACCCAACCCTAGCTGCAAGCTTACCTAACCCTAGCTGCAAGTATACCCAACCCAAGCTGCAAGCTTACCAACCCTAGCTGCAAGCTTACCTAACCCTAGCTGCAAGTATACCCAACCCTAGCTGCAAGCTTACCTAACCCTAGCTTAAAGTATTCCCAACCCTAGCTTAAAGTATTCCCAACCCTAGCTGCAAGCTTACCTAACCCTAGCTTAAAGTATTCCCAACCCTAGCTGCAAGTATACCCAACCCTAGCTGCAAGCTTACCCAACCCTAGCTGCAAGTATTCCCAACCCTAGCTGCAAGCTTACCCAACCCCAGCTTAAAGTATTCCCAACCCTAGGTGCACGTATACCCAACCCAAGCTGCAAGCTTACCAACCCTAGCTGCAAGTATACCCAACCCTAGCTTCATGCTTACCTAACCCTAGCTGCAAGCTTACCAACCCAAGCTGCAAGTATACCCAACCCTAGCTTAAAGTATTCCCAACCCTAGCTGAATGCATACCCAACCCTAGCTGCAAGCTTATCAACCCTAGCTGCAAGCTTACCCAACCCTGGCTGCAAGCTTACCCAACCCTTACTTAAAGTATTCCCAACCCTAGCTGCATGTATAGCCAACCCTAGCTGTAAGCTTATCCAACCCTAGCTTAACGTATACCCAACCCTAGCTGCAAGCCTACCTAACCCTAGCTGCAAGCTTACCCAACCCTAGCTTCAAGTATTCCCAACCCTAGCTTCAAGTATACCCAAACCTAATTGAATCTGTTTACCCAACCCTAGCTGCAAGCACTTACTCAACTTTAGTTTAATAAATGTACCAAACCCTAGTGGAACTGCTTATCTAACCCTATCTGCAAGTATACCTAACCCTAGCTGTAGTTATACCCAACCCTAACTTAATCTGTTCATTTAAACTGCATACATTTACCCAGCTTTAATTGTATGAATTAACCACAATTTAACCCAACCCTAGCTTCAGGCTTACCCGGGGAAAATTAGTGTTGGGTACACATTTGCAGCCAGGGCTAGTTGGTTTAATGCCCATGGAAGGTCACACACTAATGCACCGCATGGCTTTAATGTGAGCAGATGCTAAATGTTAGATCTAAAAGCTGCAGTTGAAGGCAATCAAATATAGCAGAATGCTTTCTTCTATATCGGCTGAAAATCCATATTTGTGGGAATAAATCTGGCTACACAGACAGCAGATTGGTGCAGATCTCTAGTTGTGTTATTGCACTGATGGAGACGGCACAAAAGTCGATTTAACTTTTTATAATTCTTTGCGTTTATTTCCATACAATAGGAATCTCATCCTTTGGGTTATAAATTAGTTATGAGCAGTCAGAGACCAGATTCGCTTTTTCAATACCCTTTGATATGATTGCAACAAATATCGCACAGACGCATCTATATGTGTATGGAACAGATGTAAGAACTTATCGATATAGAACTTATAGATATCAGAGTAATCGGCTTGTGAAACAATAGATTGTAAGCTCTTCGGGGCAGGGTCCTCTCCTCCTCCTGTATCACTGTCTGTATTTGTCTGTCATTTGCAACCCCTATTTGATGTACAGCGCTGCGTAATATGTTGGCGCTATATAAATACCGTTTATTAACAATAATAATAATGTAAGCTCTTTAATATATATCAATGAGTGTATGTATGCAATGGGTCTGATTTATTAAAGCTCTCCAAACTGGAGAAGATAGACTATCATGGGAAAACCTGGGTGATCCAGCAAACCTGGAATGGATCTGGTCCAGGGTTGAAAACCAGCTAATAACACATGAGTAGAAAATCCATTCCAGGTTTGCTGGATCAACCAGGTTCATTATTATTGCAAAAGCATGAAAAGCAATATTAATGAATAAAGTATTTTCACCAAGACTGTTGATTGAGGACAGGGGGTGACTCCTTCACTTGGGCCATGTTCCCCCCTGACACCTCATTTCCCATTTCAGTAATCTTGGTGGCATTATCATGTTCAGAGCCTTTGCAAATTCCTGCAAAAATAAATTTCTCCATTCTTGTCATTAGTCATCTGATTGATATCACTTTTTTTGGTTCTTTTATTTCCATCTTTATAACATTTTGTCTGATGTTAGCACTGGCTGAGGTTTTTAATAAATCGCTCCGCATCCTGGCGGTTCCATGGCTTCCGGCACATTCTGATGATCTTGCCCCTGGGATTGTTAGACTTTACCAGCTCCGCGTCTGATTGCCGTAAGATAAATGTCGGCCATTCATCATTAATGCCGAATGCTGATTGGCTGACAAGATTAACTCTTTGCCCTATAAAGCACAAACATTCTGGGCAGAGTTCTCTAGGATAACATTGCTGGAAAAGAATGGGATTGTTGTTCTATCTGCAGATATATATGTACAATCATCGGACTGCGCTGCATTTATCTGCCGTCGGTTCTATAGCAGATTCTAGGGATTCTAGGGACCATTTAAGGCCCATGGGGAGTTGAGTGTCTGCTGTGAGCTCAACCATGGTCCCATCCTCTCCTATTCAATTGAATAGGGGCAGTCATTTTTTATTTTTTTTTTTTGCATGGAGCAGTGGTTTGAGGATCTGCATTGTGGCTGCAGCTGGATGCAAATCTTGTTACCTGCAGTAAAGTTTGCCTCTCCCAGCCGCACAGCAGCTATTTGGCATTGCTTGTCTGATATCAGCTTGCAATTTGTCGCATTGGTTGCTTTGCAGCATCTGGAATAAACGTGGCTGATTTAAGCTGAAGGTTTTTCAGGCTGACTTTTTTTTGTAAAATTTTAAAAACTTCCAATTTTGCAAACTAACAGAAAATTAATGAGGGTCCCGCAGAATGGGGGAGGAGCTTCTGTAGCCCCCAATAGCCATTTACATGCCACAGAAGGAAGCCGCATTCTCTGTGATGGTCATGTGATCTATGATGTCATATGGAGCTGTGATACATTAAAGAGGGGGTGCAATAGAGGTGTTTGGGGAGCAGCGCCCCCCTTGCCTAGGCCCTCTCCTCAAACTTTAGGTTCTGTCCACTTTATTCAGCAGAATCAGTAATCCTTGAATGTAATGAAGCAATAATATAAAAATCCTTCCTGGAATCTTCTTATCAGTGCAGCATGGACTGCAGCCAAGAGAGGATCCGCAGCATAGTCAGGGATGGATAGCAGATACAACAAACTCTTTGGGAATTTACAGAATTATAAAATTCCTAAAACTGATCAATGTCATCCCCCCTCCTATTATGTGATACTTCCACCACCTGTTAGATTGCAAGCTCTTCTGGTCAGGATCCTCTCCTCCTCCTGTGTCACTCTCTGTATCTGTCTGTCATTTGCAACCCCTATTTAATGTACAGCGCTGCATAATATGTTGGTGCTAAGATAAAGCATTAATATATTCAGGGCGCTATACAAGTGTGGCTGCGGGTGGAGTTGTACCTGGATGTCCAGTGGATGGGCACACAGATCAGCACTTGCTGCAATAGAGTTACAATGCTGCAACCTAATTATTAGGAGATGGGTGACCGAGGAAATGCTTGCTTTTGCCTGCAGCAGACTGATAGCATCATTTCAGCCTGGGTAAAGTTGCAGAGTGGAGAGCTTTATAATGATGAAAGGTGCAGCTTTCCTTATTCTGTTGCTGTATATTGTGTCATGTCAGGATTGTATTATTACTGACAGGTCCTCTTTAACATATGAGATCCCTGACTCTCATTGAGGGTAAGTAACACAAATCTTTTTTCTTTCCCCCCTAATTGTTTGCCATTTTTTGACTGCTGTCAGGCATTTGGTGGTTATGGGGGTCAGACGTGACTCAGATCCAGGGCTGCGGAGTGGGAATTCTTATATATTCCAATGAATCATATAATGGAAAGGCAGTGGGCGGCCAATCACAGCGCAGCCTTCTGCCTTCATGTAGCGCTCTAATAAGAGTGTCACCGCCACAAATCTGCACCCCACCCGCCAGCTCAGCAACATCTGGCAGTTGTTAGCTGCGCCTGGGCCAGGTTTCCGCTAGTTAACGCTCGCAAGTGCGGTCATCGGGCATTCGAGGAGGAAACTGCCGAGGAAGAATTTCTAGAGATGGAGAGAGGAATTACTGGGCAATACAGAGATATATAGAGGGGGATTCACTAAAAGCTGTTCACTTGGCAAGGTGAATTATCACTCTGCAGGGAATCATTCACTAAGCGGGGAAAATTCACACTGCAAAGACTAACCAATGACAAGGGAATCTAAAATAACATTTTTCCTATAATAACTTTTTCCTGTTACAATAATTTTTATTGAGTTTTACAAGGTATAACAATAAAATGATACAATGTTACAATAAAAATGAAGTTATATGAAATGATAGAATTTAAGTTATAATGTAAAAGAAAAATAAATGCATATAATGTAATGGAGATAACTTATAAGGAAGAGATCATTAAAGAAATGAGTAAAAGAGAAAAGGAAAATAAAATATTCTTTCAGGGGAGATAAAATTGTATTGTATAGAAAGAATATTTATATTTCTATTATAGTTTATCCACAGAAACTTATCATGTGTGTTTTGTGTAATAGAAGTTAGTTTCTCATTTATCATAATATTATTAATTTTCCGAATTACTATTTTATAATTGAGAGAAGATGTTTTTGTTGCAATAGTCATTTTCATAGCACAAAATATGAAGTTTATGAGTTTTTGTTTTGTTTTGGGTAAGTTCAGAATAGTTTTATTTAATAATGCTTGAATGAATTGCGTTCAAGATTTATTTTTATTATATATACCGTATTTTTCGGACCATTAGACGCTTCGGACTATAGGACACACCAGGTTTTCCGCACGGGAAAACAAGAAAAAAAAATTCATTTGATTTCCCCTGAGATCCAGCGTGCGGCACTTGTGCCCGCCCATGAAGGTGGCGCCGATCAGCATTCATCAAACCAATCGGCGCCGCCTTCGTGGGCGGGCACAAGTGCCGCACGCTGGATCACAGAACAGGCAGAGATCGGCGCAGCCGGGGACCGGCGGGGACACAGGTAAGTAAAAAAATATGCCCCTGTACCTCTGCATTCGGACCATAAGACGCACCCTGATTTTCCCCCCACTTTAGGAGGAAAAAAAGTGCGTCTTATGGTCCGAAAAATACGGTATATACTCTAATTCATAGTTTTGTTATAATAATACCATTTTCCTTGCACATGATTGGATGATTGAAGCCAGCAGAGCTTCATTTCATTCACTAGGTGACATTCACTTTACTATGTGAACAGCCTGTATTCCTTTAAGACAACCAACCTCATTCTATACACACAATACGTGTACATCTATTATACCCCCATCCCTCTCAGACGTCTCAGGAAGTCTCGCAAATACATGTCAAAATGTTTTTTAGAATCTGGAGCTGCAGTCTAATGACTTTGCCTAGGCTTGGATGATGTCATCAGTCTACTGCAGGCAGGAGGAAGCATTTCCTCAGTCTCCTCTCCTCTCAGTGATGAGACTGTAACTTTGTAGCAGGTCACAAAATATAAAGGGCTGAGCTGGGGCCGGCTTTGCTGGTTTGTGGGAACCTTAGCGATTCGTTAGTGATTGAACTGTATACCACTTACCTGTGTATCAAGGTGTCTATAATTCTATTGCAGATATTATTTATTCATTCATGTGTAAGTTTCCCCTTGAGCTATTGGGCTCACTAAACAACAGGCTTCTCTAATCAACTGGGCTGTCAATCATGTAAAAAGGGATCTAAAGCTCCACCTTGTGGCTGAAATCAATAATGCAGAAATGTAATATATATTTAAATACTTATAATAAATGCACACAAATCCTCCATACATTTCTTTTACCCATAGAGAATTGTAAAGCAAAAACTACATTTTTAGCAGTGTGATGTCAGTGTATATGAGCATTGCATCAAAAAAATATGATGAGCTTACAGTAGGTGCAAACCCTGACATCATTATATATATTTGTTTTTTTGGGAATAGAACCCTCTACAGACACATGTGGGATCAGTAACCTTTTCTTCCTTTTTTTTTACTGTTATTCATAAATTACTGATAAACAAGATATAAATATTTCTTTTTCTCCCATAACTCTGCAGCTTTGATCTTATCGTTATATTATTGCATTTCCCACAATCCTCCTCTTCATCCAGCTAATGCTTCCTTCTTCATTTTCCCAATCCCAGGAAACTTTTCCCACTGCCCCCCCATCCTTCTCCATATCCCCCCTTCCTCGCCCCTCTTCATGTCCCCCTCCCTGGAGGCATCCTATCGGTCACAGAGGCAGTAGTGTCGCTCATTAACCTTTAACCCGGCCAGATTTCCATCTGTGATACACAAAATGTTCTCAAGCTTACATAGGAGCTTTTTATAACCCGGTAATTAAATCCATGGACTTTATTGTTTGTTGTTGTTTTTGTCATTTTTGTTATATTTCACCATCTCTGCTCTCTCTGTGTCCTTTAAAGGGAATTTTTTTGTGTTGCTGGGGATAGCCAAAAATATGTACCTAACCCTGCCCCCTTCTTGTACATTCTGCATATAATGCTTCATTGTTTAGGTCCTGTTAGCTTCCTCCATCATTGAGGAGTAAAAAACTGATTCAACAAAGCTATTCCTCCTTTCTGGTCACGTCGCCGCCCTTCTGGCTGATATAATCACTACAATGTAGGATCAATGGTCACAATTGGTCCTGCATTGTGGAGGATAATGTTGGGAATCCGCCTATATTTTAGTGCAGGAGAGAAGTAGAAGGGAGCACTGATTGCCATGAGACTATGGAGTTCAGAGAATGCACCATTGTCCTATTCTCCTCTGCTGCCCTTCTAATGGAGGGTCCAATCCTGCACCGCCATGGGGTTTATTCACCCTAATGGAAGCAGGTTGTCTCTTTCATTCATGTGGCTGAGCCCCCAGAAAGCTGTGTATATTTTGGGTCCCTGGGACTAAAAGAGCTGCCCAACAACCTCCCCACCCCCATCATCACAAATCACAAAACTCTAAGCAATCCAACACTCCTCCTTTCCACCATTGTACCAGCAAAAAAACTTTTTCAAAACTTTTCTCACTTTCTCCACAATGAATTTAAAAAGTTTTCCTCTTTAAGCACTGATGAAGCGATGGGAGGAACCAGGGCACGTGGCGGGGAACACAAAAATATTACATTCTTATAAGTGTTAGGTGCTGGAGAGAGGCTGAGGTGCTGAAATTGGGAGGATGGGAAGAATGGGGGGTTGTAACATACATGAGCTATAAGAGACAAATATAAATCCTCTACTGTTCCAGGAACATTTCTTTTTGTTCACCATGACAGGACCTCTTCATTCTGCTTGTCTTTGTTAAATTCTAACTAAACTCCAGTTGTCACTTGGACAGGAAGTAATAGGATATCCCCAATGTAAAAAAAACATAAAACCAACTTTAATTGTCCCCTACTCTATCTTAATATAATGAAACAAAAAGGAGTAATAAGGCTTTAAACTGCATACACACATCAGATGATTGTCGCCTAAGATGAATGGTTGTGCTTGGGTGAAAATATAGTGTGTATACAGTGGACCCCCCAACCTTGCTCATCAAGTCACTCTGGCAAATTGATGAACGACTGTTTCAAAACTATCCATGTGCTTTCTCATGGAGGTGAGCACAGCGGGGTACTGCTCGTCCATCCTCCCCTCTTCATAGAACAGAACGGTGCTCATGCATCTGTCACTGGAAACGATCATCTGATGTCCATTGCTCACATCTGCTTCATCATACAATTTCATGTGGCTCTGTGGGTGGCACCTTGCCGGCTACTCCAGTACTTAAACAGCAGCGCTGGGTATTATTAATAATAATAATAATAATAATAATAATAATGATATATTAATAATAATAATATTAATAATAGACAGTATGTATATAGTGCCCACATATTACACATCGCTGTACATTAAATAGGGGTTGCAAACGACAGACAGATACAGACTGAGGGGGAGAGGACCCTGCCCCGAAGAGCTTACAATCTAAAAACCACCAGGCAGCATAGTGGCTCAGTGATTAGCACACAGGACACTATCTGCATGGAGTTTGCAGGTTCTCCCCGTGTTTGTGTGGGTTTCCTCCGGTTACTTCGGTTTCTTCCCACATTCCAAAAACATGCAGTGAGGTTCATTGGCTTCCCCCCAAAAGTTGACCTTAGACTGTTATAATGACATATGACTATGGTAGGGATATTAGATTGTGAGCTTGTTTGAGGGACAGTTAGTGACATGACCATGGACTTTGTACAGTGCTGCGTAATATGTCGGAGCTATATAATTACAGTTTATTATTATTAATAAAAATAATAACAATAATAATATTGATACTTCCCCATCATTGCTCTGCTTCCATAATAAACATCCAGCCCATGACCAATCAGATCATTGAAGATCTGAGTTTCTATCAGTTGCATCAATGTCCTGATTCTTGGTGAATTCTAAACTTAGATTCACCCGGTGCCACCCTGGCAGCATTTAGAGCTCTGATAATTGTTCAACATTTGGCTGTATTGTTTTAAATAAATTCATCGTGACTTTCCACTGATGGCCGCTCAGCTGTTGCAGAATGAAATAAAACACTTATTGTGATTTCCATACTGCTCCAATCCGCTCCGCACAATGTGATCTACAAACAGCACGAGTTGCCTCTTGGCTAATAACCAGAAACCCCGCTATCTATATATCTGTGTCATCATGGCTATACACATGTGCATTGTACTGCGCCTTGCCATGCGGTGGAATCAGGCAGCAGCGTGTGTATGCAGTTTTTTTTTTTGTCCACATTTGCACCACATTCGGTGCTGGGCATTATGGTGCAATGCATTGCACAGCAGCCAGCAAGGAGTGAAGAGCCCTACAACACGCAACATTTGCTATCATGGAGGCCCAAAGCACAAATTTAAGCAAAGACGCACCAGAAAGATGTGAACACGACCATAATTTGTTCAATATTGAGTGTTGCAAAGCGGTAAAAGGATCAATATTCTCCAACTGGTTTTTGATTTGGGAAATATCAGTCTTTCGCCATTTCTATTAGTGCATGCCTAGATAGGGCAGACATAGGAAGGTGCAAAGTGTGGTGCTGTACAAGGCTCCGGACCCTCTTGTTGCCCCAAGAAGGGTCCTAAGTCAGTTCTGCACAGGGCCCCATTGTTGGCTACATCCGCCACTGATCCTAGCATTACCACACTTGATAGAACCATGATAGGTGGTAGATCTTTAGCCATGATACCAGCAAAGATCAGGTGCCAATAACAAATGAAACTACATCAGAGATTAACACATATATATTCGGAATTGATGGCTTCTTCCGGTTTATGTTTTCAGGCAGAACTTTTTATTTTCCAAAGTTTGATGGCTTGCAGCTTCAACATAAATCTCCATCACTTTGTGTATTGTGGCTCTGTGGTCCCCTGACACAATCATCCCGTCCCCGGTACAATAAGATCATTGAGGCCCTGACATGACGTTCCTTGCACTAAGAGGACGACGGCCCCTGCTGACAATAACAAATTGTCTTGTGTTGTGTCCCCAGATCCGTTCACCTCCAGTCCAACATACGTCCGTTCCTGGCAGGGGATGCTGTGAGACGCCCGGGTGTTCCAAATACTGGATTTATTTTTTCTTCTGAGTGAAAAGGTAACAAATTATCATTACTATCATTATTTTTTAATTATCATAATTCTAATTATTCTAATTATTATTGTCATTATTCTAATTATTTTTTAATTATCATTATTCTAATTATTCTAGTTATTATTATCATTATTCTGATTATTATCATTGTTGTATTGTATTATTATTGTTATTATCATTATTCTAATTGATATTTTTATTATTAATATTATCAATATTCTAGTTATTATCATTGTTGTATTGTATTATTATTATTGTATTGTCTTAGGAGGGTGAAAACAAAAGTGGATTAGCAATGTGCAAGTGTCACCGGTGTTGAATAACTTGGCATGAGGGGGTTTTACCTGTGAAGATTTTTTTGCATCATATTAAAAGGGGTGTAATATTTAATTTTGTGTTTTTACATTGCCTATAAATGAAATTTCCAGAATCCTTTTCTTTTTTCCTACATAAAAAATGTGAAGGGAGCATATATAAAGCTACGTACACACTTCCAATTATTATCGTTGTTAAACGAACGACGAACGATCCTGCACGATAT